>NW_026868101.1:239007-447826 GCF_020745735.1 Hemiscyllium ocellatum | reverse complement strand
CCCCCCTCTCTCGCCCTCTCCCTCCCTCTCCTACCTCACCCCCTCCCTCCCTCTCCCCTCTCTCGCGCTCCCCTCCCTTCCCTCCCTTACCTCTCACGCCCTCTCTCTCCCTCTCACTCTCCCTGCCTTTCCTCCCCTCTCCTCCCTCTCTCACCCTCCCCTCCCTCCTTCTCCCCTCTCGCCCTCCCTTCCCTCCCCACCGTCTCTCTCTCACCCCCGCCTCCCTCTCTTCCTCCCGTCCCTACCTCCCTTCTCTCGCCCTCCCCTCTCTTGCCATCCCCTCCCTCCTTCTCCTCTCTCGCCCTCTCCTTCCCTCTCGCCCTCGCCTCACACTCCCCTCCCTCACCCTCCCCTCTCTCGCCCTACCCTTCCTCACACTCCCTTCTCTCGCCCTCCGCCCTCGCTCCTTCTCTCTCACCCTCCCTTCCCTTTCTTTCTCCGTCTCGCCCTCCCCGCCTTTCCTGCCCTCCGTTGCCATCCCTTCTCGCCTTCCCCTCTCTTGCCCTTACCCCTTGCCCTGCACTATCTCGCCCTCACCCTCTCTTGCCCTCCCCCTCCCTCTCTCCCTCTCCTCTCTCTCCCTACCCTCTCTCACCCTATCTCTCACTTTCCCCCCTCTTCTCCCTGCTCCTTCTCTCTCTCTCCACTTTCTCTCACTCTCAACCGCCCTCAATCGGTGTCTCTCTCTGTGCCCATGCCCTTCCGTTTCTCTCTGACTGAATCTCTCTCTCTCCTGTCCCTCCCTCCCTCTCTCTCAGACACACTCTTTCTCCCTGCTCCTTCCCTCTCCCTCTGACCCCGAGACTGGAGGTGGGCTGTGGGTGGTTGTGGGGCTGCGTGTGGTGGGGTGGGTGGGGGTGAGATGGGGTAGAGATGGAACTGCTGGAGGAGGCAGAGACGGGCAGTACAGAGAGTGTGAGGGTGAGGGGAAAGTGAAGAGTGGAGGCAGGTGGAGAAACCGGGTTTGGGGCGGTTGGTGTGAGGGAGAACGAGGGAGAGTGAAAGGGGGAGGTTGTGAGAAAGAGTGAGTGTGCAGGGAGAGAGAGGGAGAAATGTGGAGTAAGAGTGGGGGAGATGAAATGGGGAGGCCAGGTTGGAAAGGGGGTGGGGAGGGGGACAGAGGGAGTTAACCCCAGCTCCTGAGCTCAGGGCGCGGTGCCCTCCCCTTCCCTGAGGACCAGGACTTTGGGCTGAGTCTGTCTCTCTCCAGCCCAGCTTCTCCAACACAAAGACACACAACAACATCGGTCCCTCTGCTGCTCGGCACGCTGTAATCAGCATTTTTATTGGTTACAAATGGCAGTGATGGATTCAGTCAGTGGGATGGTGCCTTTTCTCACTGGCCCCTGAGTTGTGAGAAACATTGAAATGTTTCCCTGTAACCCCCCTGTGGGATAAGGATGGACAAACCAGCGCTCCCCTCAATCTGTTACCATAACGACAGGCTGCTCCATCGCTGAAACACTGAACTGAAATGAGAAAATCCCGGATGGTGTGATTAATGAGGGAATTTGATGGATGGATGAATTTGGGGGAAGGGATATTTCAGCACATTCTTCAGCTGCTGCCTGAACTTAGTCTGGGTCACGGCATAAATCGCGGTGTTTGTGCAGCAACTGAGGAGCTGCAGCATGAAGCCCAATTCCTGCACAAAGTAGTGGAGATACACAGACCGATACCCAATAGCCCACATCCGTCTCCATATAGAAAACAGCATTAACGTTGACCATAACAGGATGAAATTGGCCGAGATCAAAAACAGTAAAATGATGGATTTTTTTCGGTTTCTCATTTCAGTGTCAGACTGAGCGTCCCCATTGGCGTGAGCGCGGATTCTCCTGCGGGCTCTGCTGGTCACTAAAATGTGTCTGACGGTGAGAACATTGAGCAGCAGAATCAGGAGAAATGGGACACCCGGGGTTAGAATGTGGTGGAGGAACTCGATTGTGACCCAGACACTGGAGAATGCAACAGCACGTGTTACATCACAAAACCAGGGTTCGTTGCCCAGCCAATACCGAGCCGTGAGCATAAAATACCAGGAAATGTTCTTTAAACAGCTCAGCACAGTCACTGCTCCCAGAACCACAGCCGCCGTTTTCTCACTGCAATATTTACTTTTCAGCTTCTGGCAACAAATAGCCACAAACCGATCAAAGGTGAAAGTGACGGTGAACCAGACAGAGCAGTCAGTGGCTGCATAAAGCAGGACGGCGTGGATATTACACACGGCGTCGGAGTACAGGAAATAAAACTGTTCTCGATAAACAATGGGAATGTGTCTCAGTATCAGGTCGAGGATACTGACCAGGAGATCCGCCGCTGCCATGGCCCCAAGGTAACGTCTGACACATGGAGACAATCCACAATCTTTATAAAGCAGGACGTAGATGGTCACTACGTTAACTGTGAGGAAGGAAAACAAACCCATTATCCATCAGCCTGGAGGCAAAGGGACCCGTTTGATTGGGGACCCAGTGAGATTTTTAAATGTTTCCCTGTATTCAGGGATTTATTAAAATAATTGGAGCTGGAATAACAAATTAGAAGGTCTGAATTGCTGAAAATAATGTGACTTAAACTACAAGAAACCCTCCCTCCCCAAACACACAGAGACACATCCATAAGGTCAGGTGGCTTCTAGAACATTCCCACACACTCGATCACTCGAGAGCAGACACAGGTCACTCCTTGTCAGCTCCTAATACACAGGGTGGAAACATTGCTGTCCTGAAGGATTCACTCCCAGTTTCCTGAAGACAAACGGAGTTTGGGAATTTCTATATTTTGGTCTAAATTGTTGTTGATCCTGTGTCGTGAAGAAATGTAAACGCAGGGAAAAGATATTCACCCCTTGAACTGCCCGAGAGGCCTTCGGAGCAGTGTGTCTTTCTCCCTGGAACGGGATCTCTTCCCTCGGGATCTTATCGTTTGTTCAATTCACTGACGTCCGGCCGTTCACAAGCTAGTAACTTTTGGCCGGTGAGTCTTACCTCTATTGTGGGCAAAAGTCTTAGAGAGAATTGTAAGGGATAGGATTTATGAACATCTGGATAGGAATAATGTGATCAAGGGTAGTCAGCATGGTTTTGTGAAGGGCAGGTCGTGCCTCACAAACCTTATTGAATTCTTTGAGAAGGTGACTAATGAGATGGACAAGGGTAAAGCGGTAGAGGTGGTATATATGGATTTTAATAAGGCGTTTGATAAGGTTCCCCGTGGTAGGCTCCTGCAAAAAAAATACTGAGGTATGGCATTGAGGGTGAGTTGGAGATTTGGATTAGGAATTGGTTTGCTGGAAGGAGACAGAGGGTAGTAGTTGATGGTAAAGGTTAATCCTGGAGTGCAGTTACCAGCGGTGTTCCACATGGATCTGTTTTGGGACCATTTCTGTTTGTCATTTTTAGAAATGACCTGGAGGAGGGGCTAGAAGGTTGGGTCAGCAAGTTTGCGGATGATACAAAAGTCGGTGGAGTTGTTGGCAGTGAGGAAGGATGTGGCAGGTTACAGCGGGATATAGATAAGTTGCAGAGCTGGGCAGAAAGGTGGCAAATGGAGTTCAATGTCGCTAAGTGTGAAGTGATTCACTTTGGTAAGAGTAACAAGAAGATGGGGTACTGGGCTAATGGCCGGATACTTGGTAGTGTGGATGAGCCGAAGGATCTTGGTGCCCGTATACACAGGTCTCTGAAAGTTGCCACCAAAGTAAATAGTGCAGTGAAGAAGGCATATGGCGTACTGGCTTTTTTTTGGTAGAGGAATTGAATTCCGGAGTCCTGGTGTCATGTTGCAGTTGTATAGGACTCTGGTGCGGCCGCATGTCGAGTATTGTGTGCAGTTTTGGTCGCCGTACTAGAGGAAGGATGTACAGGCACTGGAATGGGTGCAAAGGAGGTTAACCAGGATGTTGCCTGGTATGGCAGGAAGATCATATGAGGAAAGTCTGAGGCACTTGGGGCTGTTTTCATTGGAGAAAAGTAGGTTTAGGGGTGACTTGATAGAGGTGTACAAGATGATTAGGGGATTAGATAGGGTTGACCATGAGAACCTTTTTCCACGAATGGAGTCAGATATTACGAGGGGGCATAGTTTTAAATTAAGGGGTGGTATGTATAGGACTGATGTTAGGGGTAAATTCTTTACTCAGCGAGTCGTGAGTTCATGGAATGTCCTGCCAGTAACAGTGGTGGACTCTCCTTCTTTATGGGCACTTAAACGGACATTGGATAGGAATATGGAGGAAAGTGGGCTAGTGTAGGTTAGGTGGGCTTGGATCAGCGCAACATCGAGGGCTGAAGGGCCCGTACTGCGCTGTATTTTTCTATGTTCTATGTTCTATATTCTAATGTTAGGGACAGTACGTTCCGGGGAATGTCACTTAAAGAATATTGAGGACAGAACTTTCCAAGAACTCTTTGGCCTGTCCATCACTTTTCCCCTTATCCATATCACCAACAGGATGTATTGTGCACAGGCTACATATCTGTCCAGCACTAGGAGCAGTGCACAACACAGCAGGGCACTAATGTGTGAACCGAAACAAATATCCATCCAGCATGAGGAGCTACACAAACCACATCATTGCATTATCTATAAACCTCAACCAGTTAGTCTGACCAGCACGGAGACCTGTGCCGTGATCACCCGTGAATTAATCAGTAAACTGTGAGCAGTTACACTTCCAGCATGTAGGACTTTGCACCCCACCCCAGTGCATTGATCCATAACTCAGGAGCATTTACCCTCCAGCATGTAGGACTGTGTACCCCACTCCAGTGCATTGATCTGTAAACTAAGAGCAGTTACCCTCCCAGCATGTAGGACTATGTACTCCACCCCAGTGCATTGATCTGTAAACCAGGAGCAGTTACCCTCCCAGCATGTAGGACTGTGTACACCACCCCAGTGCATTGATCTGTAAACCAGGAGCAGTTACCCTCCCGGAATGTCGGACTGTGTACACCACCCCTGTGCATTGATCTGTAACCCATGAGCAGTTACCCTCCCGGCATGTAGGACTGTGTACACCACCCCAGTGCATTGCTCTGTAAACCAGGAGAAGTTACCCTCCCAGCATGTAGGACTGTGTCCATGACCCCAGTACATTAATCTGTAAAGCAAGAGCAGTTAACCTCCAAGCATTTAGGACTGTGTACACCACCCCAGTGCACTAATCTGTAAACCAGGTGTAGTTACTCACCCAGCATGTACGACTGTGTACCCCACCCCAGAGCATTGCTCGGTAACACTGTGTTAGATCCCTGCCCACGTGCGGAAACTTGAAGTCCATGCTGGAAGTGACAGGATGTGCAGCTCCCATCATTTACAACTCCATATCTCCATTGTGCCATGACAAGGGGTTGCTGTGGGTGTGAACATCACTGCCAGAGAGAGAAGCGAAACAATCAGTTTAAATATCATCACATGGGAGGGTTTGGTTATAGACAGAGAGGGGGAGACTGAGAGACAGTGTCATGGAAGAATGTGTTCACAGGTTTCAGAATGCTGAAAAGTCGACACTTCGATAGCATCCGGTCACATGTGTCTGTCTTCCCAAGGAACGATCGGAAAAAGGGATATTGGTGTGAAGTCAGATAAGCATTTTTCTGCATCTTTGTAACTGGAATTGGTTTCAACAGAATCTGTGACTCATTGGGCAGATTGTAACAATAATTTGTCTTTGTTTGATTTCTCTTGAGTGTGACAGAGGGATTGTCTGCCTGAGGCTGAGCTAGTTCCCTGGTGCTATCTTATCGAACTCACCTCGTTAACGAACCACCCCACCCCACGGTGTCCCTCTCATTCAATACCAGCCCGATTCTCGCACCCATCAAGGCAGGAGGTACTCACTATTGCCAGGATGCCCCAGGATATTCCTTGATCCCTGGCACTGGTGCCACCTTAAAAAGGCCAATGGTTGAGCTTTCTCCTCTCGAAGCTGCCCTGCACAGTTTACCCCGAGCATGGCAGAGAAGGGGCAATTACACCACGGTTTGTCGACAGGGGTACGAAGGAGCTACTACAGAGGCAGACCATTCTATTCCCAGAGGGGGGCACACAACCAGATCCACCGAGCATAGTCTGAGCTCAACACCCAGCTCAGTGCAGTATCTGAGGCGTACAGAAATGTCCAGCAATATAGGTCAAGCATCAATGACCTTCCCCGCTCTGTCAGGGTAAGGGTCACCGTATTCTCTCTGCTGGCTCACACTCACTGTATATCTGTTATAGCACCGGCCCCTGAACAAGGCTCATGGTCCACCACTCTAACTGCCGCATGCAGCACCTTCCAGCCCGCCCTGTCTCTTCCCTCCATTTCACACTCCAACCCACCCCCTCCCCCAGTCCACACACTATAATAACACTGCATGGATACAACACTATGGACTTACTCCCTCTGAACCCCTCACCATGCCCCCCACCTCCCCAGCATTAACTGCAGGGCCACCCACTCCCACCTTCCCTCCCTCTATTTCTCTCATTCCAGCTGAAAGAGCCTGGCATAGAACAGGAAGTGCTAAGCCGGGTGATGGAGTGCCCGATATCCGTTTCCTCACCCCCCACCTCCGCCATGTGTGGAGGATCCTGGTAGGAGCCGGAGAGGACAGGGATACCTTGTGTGGAGATTCTGAAACATCCATGTCCCACAGACCGAGTAAGGAGCAATGTTCAGTGAAAGGGCAATCCTTACTTTAAACCCGCTGGCAGTTCTGTTTCCCCCGGCACAACCTAGAAGCCGTGGCCCTGATGCCATCTCCCTTATGTGTCAAGCTGGTACAAATGGAATCCCCACTTTCTCGGTGGGCTGGGGGAGGGTGTTCATAACACATCATCTCCATCTCCCAGGAAGGGAGACTCCCTCAAACACCTCCTCCTGTAAACAGCTCAGAAACTGAAACTAATCTGTGACAGTTTCTGCTCTCCTCACTTGTCCTGAAATCTTCAATAATCTGTGCTCATATACACCCAGGACTATCTGCTCCAGCACCCTCTTTATAATGGCACAGCCTGCTTTAAATTGTCTTTCTTTATCTTTCTTACCAAAGTGCATCACCTCATACTGCTCTGCATTGATCCCCATCTACCTTACATCTGAACACGACACCAACGTGTCACTGTCCTGTTAGAGTTCCACACTGTCCTCCAAAAGACTTTACAATTCTTCCAGATTTGGTTCCATCTACAAACTCTGATATTGTCATAATAGCACAGTCCCCATGAAACAACTGAAATCCTGCAACACCCACTGGTGTGAGCAAGTGAAATACTGATATATTCCGATGGACAGAGCCGAATGGACGTACTGTCAATGGAGAAAAAAAAATCCTGACACATGCGAGACGGAATGGATGAAATATTGACAAACCCAAAGCAAGAAAAATCTGGATAAGCTCCACTTATCTATATTCATTAGGGTATAATGTGATGAAGTTGAAAGTGTGTACTGTACCTTTAAGAGAGAGTGAATGATGTTCTGAACTGAGAGCTAACAAGCACCTGTGGTAAGAGAGGATGGCAGACCCAGAAACAGTTTATCGCTATAGAGCTGGAGTCGGGTAATAAGCAGTTAAGAGAAAGGGGGGTCCCAGAGTTGTGAAAAGTTGATGTAAAATGATCACATTCAAACTTAAAAAAATAAATTGATGTTTTTATTTAAACAGTGGAATTTGGGAGTTCTCTGTCACTCATACTTTAACAATATACGAGGCGAATTGAGCATTTCTTTATGTTTAGTTTAAATTACCAAATGCGCTTCACGCCGTGTCCTAATAATTGCTGTGTGTGCATCTGTGTGTCTCTGTGTGGGCTACGTCGGGCTGTCTCTGTGGTGCTGAAAGTGATGCAGTGCCACCCTCTACTGGCTGTCCCACGCCACTGCATAGGCATTGACAGAGGGTGAAAACCAACAGGGATACATTCAGAGACGGGGAGGGAGAGGGCAGCTGCTCACAGCACCATCCAAACCGATGTCTTATCCATGTACTGATCAAAATGTCCTTTAAACGTTGTAACTGTCCCTGCTTTCACCACTTCCTCTGGAAGTTCATTCCACACCCAAGCCAACTTCTGTCGAAAATAATGACCTCTCATGACTTTTGTAAATCTTTTTCCTCGCACCTTAAAATATTCCTCAATTTAGAATCACCAACTCACTGGAAAAGGCATCAGCCCTTCAGCTTACATGTACCCTCATTATTTTATAAACCTCTGTAAAGTTACCTCTTAATCTCATACTCTCCAGTGAAAAAAGTCCCAGCCTCCCTCGCCTCTCCTTATAGCTCAATCCCTCCATTTCCAGCAACATCCATGTTAATCTCTACTGGACTCTCTCCAGTTTAAGAATATCAAGGTCAGTAATATCAAAGTATTTGATATCAAGGTATTTTCTAAGGGTAGGGGAGTCCAAAACTAGTGGAAATAGGTTTTGCAGTGAGAGGGGGAAAATTTAAAAGTGACCTAAGGGGCAGCTTTTTCACCCAGAGTGCGCCTATGGAATGAGCGGGCAGAATGACCAGGCTGGACACAGTATTCCAGAAGAGGTCTCACCAATGTCCTGTACAACCTCAACATGACGTTCCAATTCTGATACTCAAAGATCTGACCAATGAAGACAAGAGTGCTCAACTCCTTCTTAACCACACGATCTATATGCAATGCAAATTTTAGATTTATATCTGACAGCCTTGTTCTCTGTTCTACAACACCGCCAAAGAACCTACTTTTAATTGTATTGATCCTGCTCTGTTTGATTAACCAAATCCAATACCTCGCATTAATCCAAACTAAATTCCGTCTGCCACTCCTCAGCCCAGTGAGTGTTACTACCACTACCCCACCTCACCCATCAAATTAAAATTCCTTCTCTCTCTCCAGGAGGCCTGCACACTCCGATCTTGAATTTCACAAAGACCCTGAGCTTGGTTTGACCTGTGTAGTTAGGGGGAGGAGGGACAGATTGCAGACACAGGCAGTGGGGAGGAGAGGCTGGACAGTAATAATTTAATAGTTTCAGGAAGAGGACCATGGCACATGAGAGTTAGGTAATACTGATCCGTGTTTTAGGGCCAGAAATCATGTTCTTTCTCCATCTCTGGTGGTCGGTAATAAACATCTATTTGAGACCCTTCATTGCGCAGGATTTCTTTCCCTAATATTGCAGACTACAGATAATAGCCATTAAAGATGTTCATAGTTAATTTCGATGGCACAGCACGTGTACTCAATATCCTACAGTTGAGACAAATATTCTGGATTTGTTTAACAACGCAAAGTGTTTTGTGTAGTTCAGTAATAGTAACCTGATTATAATAAACCCACACCGACCTGAAATCTGACACTTGAAATATGACCTAAAGTCTGGATATGGTAGTGTAGTGGGTAGTGTCCCTGCCTCTGATCCAGAGCTCTGGGTTTGATTCCAATTCCTGAACGCGTGTGGTAGTGTTCCAAGCTCTGATCTAGACGTTCTGCATTCAAGTCCTGCCTGTTGCAGAGGTATGCCACAGCATGTCAGAACAGGCTGATGAACAAACACACAGGAGAATAGTGTTACAGGTTTATGGATATTACCGAGTGGTGCTAGTGTCCCTACCTCCGGGCACAAATGTCTATGTGTAAATCCCACAGAAGTGTCTCATGATAAATCTAAACAAACTGATTAAAATGGATTTAAAATTGTGACTTGATGGAGAAGGAAGGGGTGTCAGTATTGAATTTCAGAATATAGGCCCGGGATGACTGAAAGTACAGCTATTCGTGTTGATTGGAGTCACATTTCACAGCAGTAGAGGTTTATAAAATAAGAACAGTCATGGACGGGGTGAGTAGCCAGTGTTTTTCCCCAGGTTGGGGCGTCCAATACCAGAGGGCATTGGATGAAAGTGAGAGTGGAAATGTTTTGAAGAGACCTGAGGGGCACTTTTTCACACAGAGGGTGGTGTGCTTATGGAATGAGCTGCCAGAGGAAATGGTGGAGGCTGGTACAACTGCAACACGTAAAAGGCATCTGGATGCTGACAGACCTGCTGAGCTTTTCCAGCAATTTCTGTATTTGTTACAAAATGCATTCATTTTAACACAGGTATTGTGAATACATTAAACTTTTTTTTAATGACGCAGGGACAATAAACATATTTTCAAATCAACCGAGACCATTTTCTGCTGAGAGTATAGTTCTGCGTATGAGAGCAGCAATGATGCATCTACATGAAACAGGGAAAGTGATGGAGACATAGTTCAGACAATGTACAAGGAGATCTCACATGATAGGGAGAGAATGATATTATTGTGTGATTCAACTCAGAGAGGAAGAAAATGTTATCTGCCCGAGAAGGAACGGCTTATTTCACTCTCTCTCTCCTTCATTATTCCTCATCACAGCAATGTGTGCGAGCTAAAACAAATAAAAAGCTCTACAGTCATCATTACCGTTCTTATTTTTATAGAATTCCTATCGTGTGGAAACAGGCCCTTCGGCCGAACAAGTCCATACCAACCTTCCAAAGAGTAACCTTCCCAAGCCCATTCCATTGCATTTATATCTGACTAATACACCTAATCTAGAAATACACAAACACTCCAGACAACTTAGCGTGACCAGTCCACCTAACCTGTTTGAGCTGTGGTAGGAATCTAGAGCACCCATGAGACGCTCACACAGACAAGAGGTGAGTGTGCAAACTCCACGCAGACAGTCACTCAAGGCTGGAATCGACCCCAAGAGCCTGGTGGCATGAGGCAGCACTGCTAACCACTGAACCAATGTGATAACTATTGGAGGGTGCCTGACCAGAATTGATTGGAATGTCCTCACTGCCTAATGCGAAGGGAATTCAACCAAGTCCAACTGTTCTCATTGCTAGCAGCTTGTGTGAGTAGAATATTTTCAGAAGCAGAATAACATTTTGAACCATCTCTCAATTTTTACTTTTGTCATGAGTTGTACTGATATTTGGACAAAAAGTTTTCAAGTTAAAATTGCAGAGACTTCGTTAATCGGTTTGTCTCTGTATGTGTGAGTTTAAACAGGGAAATACCGATTATATATTTGCAATACCTAAACACTTTGCCATTCATCTGTCCATCATAGTTTGAGTAACATTGCTCTGGATCATAAATGCATTGTTTTAGCAGATTAAAGAAACTAGCCTGATTTGTTCTTAAAACTGATCCTGACCCTGTCTGAAACCAATATCATCGGCCATATCACCGACCTGGTTATATTTAACATTTGTTGTGAGCAATGGAGGAGTGGGACTAGAAAGGAAACAGTGACCCAAAAAGCCGGGGAACTATAGACCGGTGAGCCTGATGTCAGTGGTGGGTAAGTTGTTGAAGGGGGATTCTGAGGGATATCATTTACATTCATTTGGGAAGGCAAGGGCTGAGCGGGAAGATAACGCGGCTTTTTGCATGGGAAATCGTGTCTCATTAATTTGATTGAGTTTTATGAAGAGGTGGCAAAGGCGATTGATGAAGGCAGTTCGGCAGACATTGGTTTATGGACCTCAGCAAGGTGTTCATAACATACCGATTGGTAGACAGATTAGCAATGCTAGGTTACAGGGGATACAGAGGAAGCTAGTCAATAGGATTCACAACTGGCTTGAAGGTAGACTGTTAGGAGGCTTGTGGACTGCAGTGATTTGCAAGAATCAGTACTGAATTCACTGCATTTCGTCATTGACATCAAGGATTTCGGTGTGAACATCAGAGGCATAGTTAGTAAGTTTACAAATTGCATCAGAAAGGTGGTGTAGTGTATTATCTCGGAGTGAAACAAGTCACAATTAGATGGGACAAAGAGATAAGGAGTAAGAGATGAAGTTTAATTTAGATTAATACGAGGTTTTGCATTTGGAAAGGCAAATCAGGGCAGGAATTAAACACTTAATGATAAGGTCCTGGGGAGTGTTGGAGAACAAAGGGAGCTCGGGCTGCAGGTACATAGTTCCTTGAAAGTGGAGGAGCAGGTATACAGAGTGGGACAGGCCACATTGGCACATTTGCCTTAATCAGTCAGAGCATTGAGTATAGGAGTTGAGGTGGCATGTTGCATCTGTACAGGAAGTTGATGAGGCCACATTAAGAATACTGCGTACAATTCGGTTTTCTCCAGAAAACATTCACAACGATGTATCAGGACCGCATAGTTTCAGCTTTTGGGAGAGGAGGATTAGGTTGAGGTGTTTCCGGCTGGAGTCAGAGGCTGTGGGGTGACATTATAGAGGTTTATAAAATCATCAGTGGCATGGATATTCTGAATAGCCACTATTTCTAAACCTGGATAGCGGAGTCTAGAACAAGAGGGCATAGGCTGAAGGCAGAAAGGGAATGATTTAGAAAGGACATTAGGGGTAACTGTTTCACACAGAGAGTGGTGTGTGTACGGAAAGTGCTGTCAGAGGAAGTGGGGCAGTCGGTTACAAACACACATTTAAAATGTGTCTGATACAGGAGGATATTGACCAAATACGAGCAAATTGGACTTAATCAGATTTGGTTATCTTGTCCGAGTGCACAGATTGGACTAACAGCTCTGTTTCCATTCTGCATAACTCTCCGATTCTATAAGAGGGGTGTGGAGAAATTCTGAAACGACCCTTGGAGAGGGAATTCTCTTCACCGGAAGTTTAGTGTGCCTATATCTTCATGTTGATTCAAAGCTGAGTTAGTTAAATATTTGACAGAAATGTGAGTCACCGATAATGGGATACAGATAGGAAAGTGAGGCTGAGACCACAACCTGATCAGCCACAATCATAATGCCTGGTAGAGAAGGCTCAGTGTCTAATGGCCCACTCGTGCTCCTCAGTTCCAGGTTTATGTGTTCCATTCATCCCCTCAAACCTGCTAGACTGGAAAATTTAGAGGATACTTCCCCTATAAACTGGTGAACAGAAAGAGAGGAAACAATTCAATCCCTCAAGACTGTGCCACGTGGTTTGGGGTGGTTTAGAATATGAGAATTAAAACCCAGGCTGGGTATGAAAGAGGCCCCTCATCTCTCTTTACAGACCTTCCCCTCTGCAACTTGTGCTTCATTTGTTTTTCATGTTATAGACCCAGGTTCACTGTGAATACAGCCCACAGAACTCAACCAGGGATTGCTCACGGAAACCTCTGGTCTCCCTGACTGCAATATTCAATAACAGACATTCCAGGAAAATAATACCAGCTAACTTTACAATAACAGAATGGGAGAACATCAGGAACAGGGCTAGTTTGTTCACCACTCCCCCAAGCCTGACTTGCCCTTCAGAAAGATCATGGCTGACATGCTCTTGGTCTCAGATCCCCTTTAATGCCTGATTCTTCATATCCCTCTCCAACAGGTCAATATCCATCTACCTCCTCTTCAAGTAATTAGTCTTCTAGTTGTCCAAACACTCTGGATAAGAGAATTCCTGACATTCATAGAACATAGAACATAGAAAAATACAGCGCAGTACAGGCCCTTCTGCCCTCGATGTTGCGCAGACCGAAGCCTAACTAACCTACACTAGCCCAATAACCTCCATATGCTTATCCAATGCCCGCTTAAATGACCATAAAGAGGGAGAGTCCACCACTGCTAATGGCAGGGCATTCCATGAACTCACAACTCGCAGAGTAAAGAATCTACCTCTAACATCTATCCTATACCTACCACCCCTAAATTTAAAGCTGTGTCCCCTAGTAACAGATGACTCCATTAACGGAAAAAGGTTCTCACTGTCAACCCTATCTAAACCCCTAATCATCTTGTGCACCTCTATTAAATCTCCCCTAAACCTTCTTTTCTCCAATGATAACAGCCCCAAGTGCCTCAGACTTTCGTCATACGATCTTCCTACCATGCCAGGCAACATCCTGGTAAACCTCCTCTGCACCCGTTCCAATGCCTCCACATCCTTCCTATAGTATGGCGACCAAAACTGCACATAATACTCCAGATGAGGTCGCACCAAAGTCTTATACAACTGCAACATGACCTCAGGACTCCGGAATTCAATACCACTACCAATAAAGCCCAGTACACCATATGCCTTCTTCACAGCACTATTTACCTGGGTGGCAACTTTCAGAGATCTGTGTACATGGACACCAAGATCCCTCTGCTCATCCACACTACCAAGTAGCCTACCATTAGCCCAGTAATCCATCTTCTTGTTATTCCTACCAAAGTGAATGACTTCACACTTTGCTACATTGAACTCCATTTGCCACCTTTCTGCCCAGCTCTGCAACTTATCTATATCCCGCTGTAACCTGCCACATCCTTCTTCGCTCTCCACAACTCCACCGACTTTTGTATCATCCGCAAACTTGTTCACCCAGCCTTCAAACCCCTCCTCCAAGTCATTTATAAAAATGACAAACAGCAATGGTCCCAAAACAGATCTTTGTGGAACACCGCTAGTAACTGCACTCCAAGATGATCCTATACCATCAACTACTACCCTTTGTCTCCTTCCAGCCAGCCAATTCCTAATCCAAACCAGCCAATTCCTAATGCACCCTCAATGCCATACCTCCGTAATTTTTGCAGTAGCCTACAATGGGGTACCTTATCGAACGCCTTGCTAAAATCCATATACACCACATCTACTGCTTTACCCTCGTCCACATCCTTAGTCACCCTCTCAAAGAACTCAATAAGGTTTGTGAGGCACGACCTGCCCTTCACAAAACCACGCTGACTATCCTTGATCACATTATTCCTATCCAGATGTTCATAAATCCTATCCCTTACAATTCTCACTAAGACTTTGCCAATGCAATCTGTTTGAAGAAAACACTTGCTGCTACTATATCATGGCCTGTTGATATGATCGAAAGATCTGATCACATGGGTTCAGGTAAGAGTGACTGGCCCTGATATCAAGGCAGTGGTTGACTAAGGTTGGCATCAAAGTACTTAACAAAACTGGACTTAGTGGGAATCAAACAAACTCGGGTTGGAGTCAATCATAGCACAAAGGAAGATGTTTGTTGTTCGTGTATGTCAATCATCTCAGTCCTGGGTCATCTCCGTGGGAGATCCTCAGGGTAGCTTCCTCTTCACAAACATCTTCTGCTGCTTCACCAATATCGCCCCGCCCCCACCCCCATCCTCCCTACCATAAGATCAGAAGGAGGGATGGTCATTGAAGATTCCACAATGTTCAGAACAATTTATTTTTCCGTCCCTCAGCTCCTGAACCAGTCTGTGTCCATGTTCAGCAAGACCCAGACACTATTCAGGCTTTTAAAGTGTCAGTAACATTCATGTAGCAGTCCTGCTAGGCTGTGCAAATCGTCACAGTAAAATTCATTAGTCAAATCTTATCTGCACTTCTTCCTTTAAATCTGTGATAACACATCTTTACGGCTCACGCTATCTATATTTTGTAATTGTGGGAAGGTGGTTAGTACTGATGCCTCACAGCGCCAGAGACCTGGATTCAATTTCCGCCTCAAGCAACTGTCTGTGTGGAGTTTGCACATTCTCCCCGTGTCTGCGTGGGTTTCCTCCGGGTGCTCCAGTTTCCTCCCACAGTCCAAAAATGTGCAGGTTAGGTGAATTGCCATGCTAAATTGCCCGTAGTGTTAGGTGAAGGGGTAATTGTAGGGGAATGGGTCTGGATGTCTTGCTCTTGGGAGGGTCAGTGTGGACTTGGAGGGCAGAAGGGCCGGTTTCCACACTGCAAGCAATCTAAAAAACATAAGACTCCAATGACATATTCTCATATTTTAGTCTAAATCTTCCAAAAAATGCAAGAGGATTGTGGTACATTCGCCTCCGACAGCCTGTTTGTCATATAAACACAAAATGTTGTCAGGCCAGTACCAAACTCAATAATCCTTTTTAAATAGTGGAACCTTTTCTTTCCGGTGGGTGTTCGGTTTTTTTTTACTGCTAGCCAATTGTGCATTCCATTCCATTCTCATGTCTCACATCAATACATCTCCAACCCCTATACCACAAGCAACAATCGCAACTTTGAAGGCTCTCAGAATATTTGGTGTAGCTAAAACTGGTGTGGTGGTTAATGCTGCTTTTGCATTCTCAAATGCCTGCTTTAATTGTTCTATACACCAACATTTCGTGTTCTTCTTCAGTAAATCCATCAACGGTTCCCCGACGCTGCTGAAGTTTGGAACAACCTTCCAATGGAACCCACTCAGCCCCAAAAATCGAAGCTTCACTTTCTTCGAGGATGATTGTAGAAATTCCTAAAAGCCCTTCGTTTTTGTGTTCCATCGGCTCAATCTTCCATGTCCAATGTAATGTCCCAAGAACGTCAACTCTGCTTTCCCAAATTCTGTTTTCTTTACGTTTATTGCCAGTTTTCCTTCTTGTAATCGTTCCACGAGCTCTGCCAACTGTAACATGTAATCTTTGCATGACTTGCTAAAGATCACTGCATCTAACAGATAAACTGCACAATTTGTTAATCTGGCCACAACACTGTTCATGACTCTTTGGAATGTGGCTGGTACATTATTCATTCCAAAGAACATCACTTTGAATTGATATTGCCCATTTAAGGTTACAAATGCAGAAACTTCTTTCACTTCCTCTGATCAAACTAAACCATGAAGTAAGTCCTACTTGTGATGTGTATGGCATGTCAAACTTTATGTATGCAGCATTTGAATCTTGGTATTGGATAGGAGTCTGATTTTGTTTCAAAGTTGACCTTCTGATAGTCCACTCAAATTCGCTGAGCACCATCAGGTTTGGGAACTAACACAATCAGCGTACTCCACTCACTCTGACTAGGTTCAATGATATATTAATTGAGCATCGCATCCACTTCCCTCTGGACGTCAGTGGCTTTGTGAGGATTAAGCCCGCAGGGGTGTTGTTTATCACAACAGCACTCTCTACTTCCACCCCATACACCAAAGTGTAAGTCCTCCCATCTTGGTTCTGCAAATGTCCTCATACTGCTGCAATGAACAATCAACTGGATTCATTGCTCTTGCAACAGGCAGCTCCCTAAATAATCCCACTCCTCAAGGACTTCCTTGTTATTTAAAGGATTATGCATCACATCAAACCATATGACATCTGTCTTGATTCCTCACTCTGTGGGGCAGTAACTAACAGCTGTTTCCCCAGTTCCTTATTTCTGTACTAGTAAGATTACAATGTATTCACTTGATATACCTGCTTCCATTATTTTATATCCTGCATCTTTACTACATAGTTTACCTGATTCTAAGTTTTCTCCATTTGGAAAGGGGCACTAAACCTGGCTATGAAGGGATTTCCTACAATTGATGGCATCCCCGCGGAAAAAAAACACATCAAATTTCATAGGTTTCACCTGCCACTTGCTTCATTGTATGCTGTGCCCTCTTCAGGTGCTGTTTAGTGAACTCACATACTCTATTTTATCTCTCCCTCTCCTCAGATATATTATCCACGTGTGAGATCCCCGACTTCAGTCCTATTAACTTCTCTTTAATTAATTCCAAAATATATTGCACTTCCTTTCCGAATATTAACTTCAAAGGGAGTAAACTGAATAGATTCGTTCAGGGCATCTCTAATGGCAAACAATTTAATGGGACACCTTTACCCCAATCATCTGGCCAATCCTGACAGTACGCTGTTAACATGATATTCAGCATCTGATGCTAACTTTTCAATGCTCCTTTGGATTCAGGAAAGGACGCACTTGATTTGAAGTGCTGTATGCCTAAGCTATCCATGATTTACTTAAACAGCCGAATGGTAAAATGACTCCCTTGCACTGACAGAATCTCTCTGGGAAGTCCGGACTGAGTAAAGAAAGCTACCAAGCTCTCCACTTCCCTTTTTGCCTTAACACACTGTAATAGAATTGCCTCTGGTAATCTGATAGACACATCCATTATGGTCAGCAAATATTGGTTTCCACTTTTATTTTAGAAAGGGGGCCTACACAACTAACCATAACCCTTGTGAAATGTCCGTCGAACGCAAGAATTGGCAACAAAGGTCCTGGTTTTAGTCCTGCCTGTGGCTTACCTACCATTCAGCACGTATGACACAAAGAGCAAAAAGTAACCACGTCCTTGTGCATTCCAGGCCAGTAGAAATGCTTTTGTACCTTAGCCTGTGTTTTCCAAGTGACCTCCTGCAGGTATAACTAGACGACCTCCTGCAGGTAGTTCATGATATACCCATTACACTGACTTTCTGTATGTGACCGCAAAAATAATTTGGTTATCCTTGGCCCATTTCTCCCCAGCACTAACCTTTCGTGGTCTCCCTTTTCATTAAGGCTAACGCTCGACAATATATTCTGATCCCTTTCCTGAGTATGCAACAATTTATATAAATTTCGGTTGTAAGGCCATTAGCCTTTCAGGACTAAACACCTTTGCCTGACTCTTTGCATGTTCTGTTTTTACCTGCACTATTGCATGAAGCAGTGTGCCAGCAAATGAAACTTCTGCTGCTTTGTCTTTCTCGTTGCTTTTTGCTTCTTGCTGTAACTTATGACAGTGACATATTGTAATTGCACAGTCTGGAATATTTCCTGGGTGTTTGTTTTTTAACTCACCAATTCCCTGGTTTTCCTTTGATTTCTCCACCACAAGAAGTGTCACTTCCACCTTGGATCCTGCTATATTGTCCTGAAGAATAAAACTGTACTTCTGAAACTGATGGTCTGTCACACACTTTCATTGTTACGTCTCCAATCTTGATTTAGATCTCCAACTTGATCTTACACAGGGGGGCACTACATTTCTGTTCCCATTCCACAAATGATCACTCTCTCAGATAACATATCATAAAGAGTACAAATACGTTCATCACTTATGTTTAGAGGCTGAGGGAATGTGAGGATTACAGATGCTGTAGATCACAGTTGAAAGGTGTGGCGCTGGAAACGCACAGCAAGTCAGGCAGCAGCCGAGGAGCAGGAGAATCCAAGTTTCAGGCATAACCCCTTCGTAAGGAAACTGGGGTATGGGAGGAAAGTGTTCTGAGAGATACAAAGGTGGGTGGGAGTGGAGCTGGGCGGAAGGTAGCTGGGAAGGCAATATGTAGATGCAGGTGGGGAGTGATGGTGATAGGTCAGAGAGCAGGGTAAAGCGGATAGGTGCTAGGACAGCTGGGACCATCCAACCACACGGAATCAACGTCGACTTCACCAGTTTCCAATTCCCCCCTCCTCGAACCTCATCCCAGATCCAACCCTTCATCTCAGCGTCGCTTATTCAACTCTCCTGGCTGTCCACTTTCCTTCCCACATGTCCACTGCACTCTCCTCTCCGACCCATTAGGATCACTCACACCTTCATTTTCCTATCGACTTCCCATTGACCTGCCCCCCAGCCTCATCTCTATCCTCCTATTTATATTTTACCACCCTTCTCATCCCCTCGCCGCCACTTTCCAGATGAAGAATTTGTACCTGATATGTCGAAGTTCAGATGCTGCCTGACCTGTTGTGTTTTTCCAGCGCCACACTTATCGAATATTAGAGACTGAGCAGGTCCCGTATCTCGCAAAATGACACCTGGCTGACCTTCTCCCTATTTTTTCTGAGTAAACTTTCCCCACAGAGGTGAATTCTTTGTAGAGATCAGGTACGAACTTCATACAAAGCCCCTGCCGAGGCTGTGCACTCTCCTGCAACTCCTCAACTGTTCTTGGGGTTTCCGTTAATACTTCCACTGATGCCACTGACTTAGCCTCTTTTCCCACATCTTTTTCCACAGTGCCTTTCTTCCACGACTAGCATTGTGACTTTGTGTAATGGCAGTGAAGACAGCTATTCCCAGTGCCCTTCTTAAACCACCAGCACTGTAATTCCATATATTCCACTCCTGTACTGTGAAAACGCCTGAGGCCTTCACTTCCTTTCAACTCTCTTGGGCATCTTTATTAACCAAAAATAAACTATTCCCAGTATGCTCTAAATCTTTGATTTGTAGAGTAGGATTTCCCCTTCTCCCAATGTCTATTCCTCACAGGAGGGAGATCCTACCAGGAGCTAAACTGCAGCTCGTGCACCAATGCAAATTGACCAGCCAACTCTGCCACTCTTCTCACTTCTCGAACTTGCTGTTCATTCGCATGAATTCTGATCATCTCTGGAAGTCAGTTCTTAAATTGCTCCAGCAGAATGATGTGTCTCAGAGCCTTGTATGTCTTGTCGATTTTTAAGGCCCATGCCCATCTATCAAACTTACTATGTTTAACTCTTTCAAACTCAATGTAAGTCTGACCTGATTCCATCATTATGTGTTTGAATCGCGCTCTATATACTGCTTGTACCAATTCATAATCTTTCAAAATAGCCTGTTTGGCATCTGCATACCTTTTGACCACTCATCTGACAGCACTGCACATACCTCACTAGCTCTGCCTCCCAGCTTAGTCTGAACTAGCATGACCCACATGTTCTCTGACCACTCCATCTGTCTATCAATTTTTTCAAATGAAATAACAAAAGGCAGCCATATTTTTCTTATCAAAATATGGCAATATTTTAACACACACACACACACACACACACACACACACATATATGTATATCCCTACCTTCTATTTTAATCCCTATTATGTTAACTGAACTTAACTGATTAATTCACAACTTCTTAAGTTCAAAATCTCTCTCTCTTTTTTCCTCTCTCTCTTTCTTTTCTACCTCTCTTCCCTGTCTCCTCTCTTTCTTTTTGTCGCACTTTTTAATCTTCTAATTGCAGTTGCTGCATTTGCAATCTATCGTTTTTTTTCTAAATCTACAGCACTCACCGTCAGTGTCTCCAATACACTGAAGTGCTCGACCAACACCATTGCAATTTCAGCTTCCCTTTTGCCCCTGGTTAAACCCAAATCTAACCTATTTGTTAATTCTAAATGTGCACCTTCCTCTGTCTCTATAAACTTTCTTGGCAAATTGGGAATCATTTTCAAACCCCAAAACCTCTTTAGTGATGTTAAGACGCATTTCTCTTATTTTTCGTATTTTTCTTATCTAAGTTTTATTTAAAGATCTCGGACAATACTTTCCAAGTGTTGTAATCTGCTAGGAACGTTCGTACCTCTAATCTGTTCACATCTGTCCAAATCCTGAATGACAAGCCCCCAAACTGTTATGACATCGATGTCGAGCCCCTCTGTTAATAAAAACCAAACACCAAAGAAAGCTCAGCTCGCCTCGTAATCTGCTAAAATTTTAGTGACAGAGAATTCCCAAATTCCACCATTCAAAGAAAAATAACATTACATTTTATAAACCCGAATAATAAACTCTAAGCAACAACTATTCACAAGTCCAAAACCCGCTTTTCTTAACTGCTTACTATCTGACTACAACTCTGAAAAACTCTGATAATATTAACCCGCTTATTAAACGTTACAGTAACTTAATGTGAACACAGCACAGTCTCTATCTTCCCCGCTGTCTTCCATATTCCAGCTGATGATCTACCTGGGTCATGTTCTTCCTGTTTTCTTCACTGTAAATAAAGTATGTTGGATAGAACATTTTTTTTCTAATTTCAGACCAAGATGTTAGCTGTCCAGTTAGCTATCCCATTAAGCTTCAAACTACCAGGTTTATATACTGCCCATGACATATTCAATTCTCATTGTTTGATTGGTTTCCAGGTGTTAAAATAATAAAGTTCAGTTTACAGTGGTTCCTGGCATCCTGGGCATAATTCAAATTAATTGGTTACATTCAGAAGTAATTTTTGGCATCGCAAGTAAGAGTGCCAGCAATATCTCATAATAGGTGCGTTAGATCAGGGGTTTTCTTCTTCTGGCCAAGTATGTTAGATATCTATCCCGTTTATCACCATCTTCAAATAATCTCTGTTTCGTAAAGGAGATTTCCCTCTTTGCTGTCTGGTTGGGCCCAGACGTCAAAGTAGCCCTGAGGGCTGTATTCTGCTGCACCTTGGTTACAGATGGTCTGTTAAGGAATGCTGTTTCCGCTGCTTTCAGGCAAGCCGAGAGCATACGCTGAGTAAGAAATAATTAAATCCCTCGCATAGGCCTTGACCCCAGAGCACTGACGGATTACTGGCCGTACCCAAATAAATGTCCCAAAACGTTTTAGATTCCTCCGAAAAGTACTCAAGAAACTTGCTATCCTTCAGGAATAAAGGAGTTATGCGCCAGTGCCATGAGCCTGTCCCATCACCACCGAGCTTATCCTCCATGTACACTGCTGCATGATCAGAAATGGCTATCTTCACAATTCTACAGGACAGCGCCTAATTCGAAAAGGTCAAAAGGGCAAAAAAAATGCCAATCCTCATACAGCACTCATGGTGGAGACAACTCCACACACCCACAAACCTAAGCTCCCTGTTCAGGTCCACCAACTGCCTGGATTGCGGGGACATACCTGAAAGACCCCGGGGCATGCTGTCCACTTCGGGGTTAATACTTTGATTAAAGTCTCCCCATATTACTGTATGCCGTGCCCCAAGGGCCAGCAACCTGGAGAGTGCATCTTTTTAAATGTTGAGGGAATGTCCTCTATTCAAATTCCCATACATACCTACATGTATTAAAGCTTTAAGAATCATAAACCGGTCATATTCATCCTTAATTTTGCCTCACTGTTGAAATTGAAGATTCTTCTTCAAGAGTTAATAACCTCTCTGCTTTTCGAATTAAAGGATGAGAAAAAATAACAGATGTCTGAACACTCAGACAGAGCGGCGAGGAGAGAGGGTAGGATGAAGTGAGGGCTGCCGGGAATGTGAGGACTTAATTTATATTTGGGCAGTAGCTAAACCTGAGATATGCACATGTAGCATTCCCCCCCCCCCCCCCCCCCCCCCCCGCCTCTAATCGGAAGGAGAAGACGCGGTAAGTTAAGGCTTTTATTTTTTTCTTTATCTATATATTTTCTTTATCATATATTTAAGAGCGTTGTTTGGTTTTAGTTAGTTCATATAAAGCTAAGCTGACAATGGCAGGGGACCTTAGACCCGTGGCAGGTGCCTCTTGCTTGATGTGGGAACTTAGGAACGTGTCTGACATTCCTCACTCTTTCACTTGCAGGACGTGTGTCCAGCTGCAGCTCTTGTTTGACCGCATGATGGCTCTGGAGCTGTGGATGGACTCACTGTGGAACATCCACGATGCCGACGAGATCATGGATAACACGTTTAGTGAACTGGTCACACCGCAGGTTATGATTGGTGAGGGAGACAGTGAATGGGTGTCCAAAATACAGAAAAGGGGTAGGAAGGCAGTGCAGTCATCTCCCTTCAAAAACAGGTATACCGTTTAAGGATAGGAAAGGCAAGATTCGTGAACCGTGGGTGACAGGTGAAATTATACGACTAGCTAAGAGGAAAAGAAAAGCATATATAAGGTCTTGGCAGCTAAGAACAGCATGGGGCCTGGAGAAATATCGGAAGATAGGACAAGTCTTAAACAATGAGTCAAGCGGGCGAAAAGGGGTCATGGAATAGCTTTAGTGAGCAGAATTAAGGAGAATCCCAAAGCATTTTATTCTTAAATAAGAAGCAAGCGGGAAACAAGAGTTGGTCCACTGATTGGTCCACTGAAGTATAATGAAAGAAAGATGTGTGCTGAACCTGAGAGAATGGGTGAGATTCAGAATGATTACTTTGCATCAGTGTTCACTTTGGCGAGGAGCATGATGATTGTTGAGATTAGAGATAGAAGTTTGATTAGTATGAATTACGTTGACATAACAGGGGAGATGTGTTGGGTAGGCTACAGGTTATTAAGGTGGAGAAAACCCCAGGACCGGATCGGATTTATCCCAGTTGCTGAGGGAGGGGAGAGATGAAATAGTTGGGGCCCTGACAGATACCCTTGTTGCATCCTTAATTACAAGTGAGGTGCCGGACGACTGGAGGGTTGCTCATGTTGTCCCCTGTTATATATCTGCTACACAGACAAATGAGCCTGACGTCGGTGTTGGGAAAGTTGCTGGAGAGGGCACTGAGGGATAGGATCTATTCACAACGAGAAAATAATGGGCTTAGCAGTGTTATGCAATATGGTTTTGTGCAGGGGAGATCGTGCCTCACCAATTTAACAGAGTACTTTGAGGAAGTGAACAAGTTGATAGATGAAGGAAGGGCTGTTGATGTCATTTAATGGATTTTAGTAAGGTGTTTGAGAAGGTTTCCCATGGTACACTAATGGAGAAAGTGAAGTCACATGGTGTGCAGGGTGTTCTAGTGAGGTGGATAAAGAACGGGTTGAGCAGCATGAAGCAGAGAGTAGTAGTTGAAGGGAGTTTCTAGAAATGGAGAAAGGTGACCAGTGGTGTTCCACAGGTGTCAGTGTTGGAGCCACTGTTATTAGTAATATACATAAATGATTTTGAAGAGGGCACTGTTGGTATGATCAGCAAGTTTGCAGATGATACGAAGATTGGTGGATTGGCAGAAAGCATAGGGGACGGTCAGGAGTATATAGATAGACTGGAGAGTTGGCCAGAAAAGTGGCAGATGGATTTCAAACCACACAAATGTGTGGTGATGCATTTAGGCAAGACTAATTCTAGAGCGAATTATACAAAGAATGGCTGAGCCTTGGGAAACGTTGAGGGCAGAGAAATCTGGGAATGCACGTCCATTGTACCCTGACCGTTGCTGCACACGTGGTTAGAGTTGTCAAGAAGGCATACAGTATGCTTGCCTTCATTTGACGGGGTATTTTGGATAAGCTGAAAATGTATTGCTGGAAAAGTGCAGCAGGCCAGGCAGCATCCAAGGAGCAGGAGTGTCGTCGTTTCAGGCATGAGCCCTTCTTCAGGAATTCTGAAGAAGGGCTCACGCCCGAAACGTCGACTCTTCTGCTCCTTGGATGCTGCCTGACCTGCTGCGCTTTTCCAGCAACACATTTTCAGCTCTGATCTCCAGCATCTGCAGTCCTCACTTTCTTCTATTTAGTATAAGAGATGGCAAGTCATATTCACATTGTACAAGACATTGGTTTGGCCACATTTAGAATACTGTGTACATTTCTCGTCGCCACATTACCAAAAGGATGTGGACGCTTTGGAGCGTTTACGAAAGTTTACGAGGATGTCGCCTGGCATGGAGGTGCTAGCTACGAAGAAAGATTGAGTAGGTTAGGTTTATGTTCTTTAGAAATAAGGAGATTGAGGCGGGACCTGTTTGAGTTTTATAAAATCAGGAAGGGTCTCGAAAGAGTGGATAGAGACAAGGTTTTTCCCTTTGTGAATCATTCAATAACGAGAGTTCACGCTTTAAAGGTGAGAGGTGGAAAGTTTAAGGGGGATACACGTGGCAAGTACTTCACGCATATGGTGGTGGGCGTTTGGAACGCTTTTCCAGCAGAGGTAGTAGAGGAAGGCACGGTAGATTCATTTAAAATGTGTCTGGATAGATGCATGAGTAAGTGGGGAGCAGAAGGGTACAGATGCTTCGGAATTGACAGACAGGTTTAGACAGTACATTTGGATCGGCTCAGGCTTGTTCTTTGTCCTTCTTTGTACTCCTTGCTGTAAGCTGAAGTGCTCCTTACTGGTTAGATGTGTTTCGTGCAGCAAGGCGACATTAATCCTCTTTTTAGCCTCAGGCTTGAAAGCATCTTTTTGCTCTTAACTGCTGAATGATTCCCGTTAACATTCCAGGTGCACCAATTAATTGAACGGTTAGCCAAAGCCATCTGAAATATTGCATGACCCCTGGGGGGACGAGCCCCACACATAGCGTGCCGAGGGTAAACAGCAGTTTGCATAAATTTAAAAATGTAACTTCAAACCTACCAGAACAAAACTTAGAATATCTATGTCTACAAGAGACCAATGTTTAATATAAATGAAATTAAACTTTGCCCCCTTGCTTACAGAAAGCGCTCATACTACCCACTAACCACTTTATGGCTCCTTCCACCTGACGCTGTGCCCCAAAGCCAGACAGCATCTTATAACAAGAAAATTAAAAGTGTGCACTCAACCTGTCCAATCCATTCTTTAATCCTCGGTACTCCTGGTTAAAATAAAACAAAACAAATCACCCCCTGCTTCCACCAACCGCATCCCCATTCCATAGCAAGGCAGAGAAATGAAAAAGAAATGACTAAAATAAAAACAAATGATACCAGGAAGAGAGAGAGAAGGGAGAAGAGATCTAAAAAAGAAGAAAAGTAGAACACCTACAAATATATATATAAAGGATGAACAGGTAAACCACAGAGAAGAAATAAAGTAAACATTATTTAACATATTATTCCAGCCAACCAGTCTATAATAAGTTTTCTAGGAAGTCCTTTGCTTTTTATGGTGAGTCAAAATTAAACACGGATGTGTCATGGCTGAAATGTATCTTACAGAGTACGAGATATTCATGTCCCTCAGCTGCCTTTTTAACTCATCAAAGGCCTTCCTTTTGCGAATCACGATCGTAGAAAAGTCTTGGAAAAGTATAAATGAAATCCTTTGTATCCAAGAGGTGATGGCTCCTTCCAGCACCGTTTGCTGGTGTTACACTAGGACCGGGTGGGGGCGCTGATAGATTTCGTGCCTGTGCACTGTGACTGCTGGTCCCACTCACCCGAACACGGCCCGACCCGACTCATAGCTTCAACAAATGCGGTAGCCATTGCTCCAAGAAGCTGACCAGCTGGAATGCCTCTTCTTGTTCCTGCAGCCCGACCAGGCAGACGTTTGTCCGTTAGCCTTGATTTTCACACTCATCAACCGGCTCTTCCAAAGCCCGTACCTGCTGTTCCAGGGCCTGGACCTGACACGCCAAGGATTCCAACGCGGTTTCAGAGGCTGCAGTCCATTGCTGCACCTCCATGGTGTGCTGCCTCAGATGCTGGATTTCCTGGCCATGCTTCTGCGGCATGATTGAAATCAGTTCAAGACTGGCTCGGGTCTCCTCCATCGCTGAATCGATCTTCTCTGACTTTCACCAACTCCAACTCCAGACTGTGCTCCACAGCCGAGTCCCTGGGAGCGCTCGCAGAGGTCGATGATTCAGGCACAGACGTGTCCCTTGCTGTAGGGGAGTGCCCTGCTTGTTGCACACCTCGCAGTCCCTTCCCTTTAAACATTTCTCTAACAATTTTATACTTATATACAGCAATTCTGGGAGTCAAAAACTAATGATATCGACCACAATAGGTAATAAAGGGAGAGTAAGTGCCTCATTTTTTCTGGATTCTGATGCTGAGCTCAGCAAGGCAAGCGTACTGAATCGCCACCGTCTTGAATACCCCCACCTATACCTTCTTAACAACCCTATCAACCTGGCTGTCAGCTTATGTGGATCTATGCACATAGCCACCGAGATCTCTTTGGTCCTCCTCATGACTATGAATCTTCCCATTAGCCCAGTACTCTTTAATCCTATTTCTCCTTCTGAAGTGTATCACCTCACACTTTTACACATTTAACTCCAATTGCAAACTCTAAGCCCAGCTGCGCATTTTATCTATGCCCCTGTGTAACTTCCAACATGTTTCGGCACTATTCACAACTCCAAAGCCTTAGAGTTATCTGGAAATTTACTAAGCCGTCCTTCTTCTCCTTCGCCAAGCCTTTTATAAATATTACAAGCAGAAGTAGCCCAAAATCAGGTCATTGCAGTTCAATATTAGTAGCTGAACTCCAGGATGAACATTTGCCATCAACCTCCACCCTCTGTCTGCATTTAACTCGCCAATTTCTGATCCAAGCTGCTAAAATGACCTCAATCCCATGCCTCTGCATTTTATGCAAGAGCCTTCCGTGGGGTACCCGATCAAACGCCTTACTGAAATACATATCCGCCACATCAACCGCTTTACCATCATCCACCTGTTTGGTCACCTTCTCAAAGAACTCAATAAATTTTATGAGGCACAACGTACAGTTCACAAAACCGTGTTGACTATCACTAATCAACTTATTCCTCTCAACACATTTATAAATTCTAAATCCTGTAAACTTGCCCAACACTCTACCCACAACCAAAGTAAGGCTCAGTGGTCTATAATTGCCAGGGTTGTACCTATTCCCCTTCTTGAACAAGAGGACATTTGCTCTCCTCCAGTGTTCTGGCACTACACAGTTCATTCACAATGGTTGGGTGAAGATCCAGAAATTCCCTCCCTACTGACATTATGGGTCAATCCACAGCAGGTGGACTGCAGCGATTGAAGAAGGCAGCTCACCACCACCTTCTCAAAGGCACATCGGGATGGGCTATCAATGTTCGCCAGAGAGTGATGCCTAAGACCCAAAAGTATTAGATTAGATTACTTACAGTGTGGAAACAGGCCCTTCGGCCTAACAAGTCCACACCGACCCGCCGAAGCGCAACCCACCCATACCCCTACATTTACCCCTTACCTAACACTACGGGCAATTTAGCATGGCCAATTCACCTGACCCGCACATCTTTGGACTGTGGGAGGAAACCGGACCACCCGGAGGAAACCCACGCAAGCACGGGGAGAATGTGCAAGCTCCAACACAGTCAGTCACCTGAGTCGGGAATTGAACCCGGGTCTCAGGTGCTGTGAGGCACCGTGCCGCCCACAAGTATATTTTTTAAAAGCTCTTGGACTGGGATGGTATGGAATCAGATGAAGGAAACGGAGTTTGTCACCATAACAGAGGGCAGTGACGCCCATGTTTGCAATATGTAAACAGCAAGTGCAGTGAGGCAATGGGTCACCGCTGAAACTTAGTTGGTTAACATGGAGACCCATGCGTAACACTGCCAGAAGCAAGGAGGGAGACAATAATTGAACAAGTTCCCTGATGCAGTTTGTTGTAGTCTGCAGAGTGAATATCTGGATTCAAAGTCTCAATTGGATCAATAATGGCGGCAAGAAGTGAAGATCATATGAAAGAACAGTAATGCAGTCATAACCGGTTTATAGAAAAAAATAGCTGGAGAGTGAGACTTACCAGGGAGACCAATGATAGACAGGAGAGGACAATAAAAGTATTGAACAATGCAAAGAGCAAAACAGATCCGCAATGATAATGACAACCAATCAGAATATGTAGAAAGGACAGAAAACTCATTGGATCAACTCCATTTCATTGTTGGAACATTCCAGTCTAATGCTCTCAGATACTGATTTCTCCTCCCCTTCTCTCTGGAGGTGCTGATCTCTGTTAGTGCTGTCGGTGATGCTTCCACCAATCCAATGGAATAAGACACTGAACGGACCTCATTTTTCATTAAAAGATGGGAACTCTCCACTGGGATAATTAGAATCCATAGAGATCGGCATTGATCACAGTCATTGAAAAGATAGTCTCAGTTAACCCCTTCGTTACATCCCTTTACATATCACAATAAATTTGAGCATTTCCTCAGTCTGGATGGAAATCACGAGTGCTACTGATGGATGGACCATAAATCTTTCAATCTATTTATTAGTTTTTCCTTGCATGTGGGCGTTTTGCTGGAACACTGCAGGGTTGTATATCCCCACCCTGTTTTTAAAAGGAGAAGGGGATAAAATAACAACGCAGCTACAAAAATGACTGGTGGGGAAATTTCTAGAGACTTAGAACAAAGCGACATTATTTATTGCTAAATGGCGTTGTGTGACGCTACGTGGGTGAAAGTGTCCAGTTATAACATCTTTTCATAACTTTGGGACAACGCACTCGGACAGACACTCTGGAATGGGGGAAGCAATTCTCTCCCAATGTGCCTGTTACAGAAGGACAGTGGGAGGCCATTCATCCCACACTAGCTTATTCCCACATGAAGAGGTGGAAAGATGGAATATTGGTAAGTGTTGCATAGGGAACTTTTAAAAAAGAGAGAGATTTGTTCCTGAATCTGTATGAGGTGTTACTGAGAGGGCAATTGGAGTGCATTGTGTTGTTTGTGTTTCTGTATCTGAGAAGGGAGAGACCTTCATTTGATACAGTTCACCATAATCCACGGGTTACTGTGTCATGTAATGTCTCGGGCCTATTACAGAGGGTTCGTAGGAGGCCATTCAAGATCTTGAGCCTGTTGCAGAGGGAGAGGTGATGATCTGACACCTGAATACAGGCTGAGGTGACCAGTTGTAGTCAGGGGTGTCCATTTAACAGATGCTCTTCATAATCTAGGTGGCAACAAGATGCCTTCTCGATGCAAATCACACGACAAAATGGCTTCTAGTCTGAAAATTGACAACTCTGCTAAAGCCGCAGAAAGTGGCTTTTATGTTACTGAGTGCTAATTCAATATAAGTGGCTAACCACAATCTGATTCAGTAGTGATTAGCAGACAATGCGCCACTTAAATCATAGAAATAACTTTTCTAGATAAAGCAGTTTAACCAGCCTTTTGATGCAGGTGTAATGGCTCAGTTAGTGATACAAGAGTGGCCTGAGTGTTGGAAAATAAAGTTGGTTCACAGGAAATATCATTGGACCAAGGAACTGTCACATAAAGCAATGTCAAGTATTGATTGGCAATTATCTGAATGTACAATTCGTTCATGGCCTGGATCCTTCCTTACGAATAGTATTTTTAAAAAAAGACTTCGTTTTCAGCTTTGTGAACAGTTACACCAAGGAACATGGAAGTATAATACATTCTTAACAGCCAGATCAGTTATGAGTGTTTATTGACTGATCGCTGAAGCGAGAGACTTTGCCGGGAGTCCAAATCAACATCTGGTGTTGTGACTCGGATTTGGTATGGAAAGATTGCAGACAATAGTGTAAGAGAGTTCAGACCTCCACGATTGAGTGTAACGAAATTCGCCAGCCAAACGGGGACTCTAGGGAGTTATCCAAAAATTTGGCACTCCAGCCCGGTATCAGCTGGTGGAAGATAATAGAGCTTTCAATGCTATTGCACTGCCTTATCATGCAGAGGTCCCAAATCCTGCTCATATTCTGGTATTGGTACCATGACACGCTAAATGTTTCACTGTTGTCGACCTGCAACATGTTTGTTTTTTTCTCTCTGCTTCTTCATGAAGACAGTCAGCACGCATTTGTCCTTACTTTCATTGGCCAGCAGTTGATGTGGACTCGATTACCTCAGGGCTTCATACATTCTCCGATCCTTTTCTCTCAGGCCTCACAGAAACATTTGCGTCTCTTACCCTCACAAGTGGGTCTGCGCTGATCCAATATGGAGATGACTTCCTTTGGCAGTCTAGATAAGAATCTGGTCACTCTGACGTTGTCCTCCTCATCATATATCTGAAACGTTTGGGCTATGTTGCTTCTCCCGAAAACGTCTCAATTGTACAACATCAGGTATAGATTTTAGGTTTCATGCTGTTAGCTGATTCACGCTCCCTTGAGCAGATCCGTATTACTCCAATCGTCAACTTCCCGGTCCCAAAAAACGGCGAAACAGTTTCGTCCGTGGCTGGGTCTGGTCAAATTCTGCCGACAGTGGATCCATAACGCTGCCCTCCTCGCTCATATATTGACCCCCTTTATTTCTAGTGAAGGTACCTTTGAGCTCTCTTCAGAGGCAAGACAAGCCTTCAATAAACGAGTCTTGTCACAAGCTTCTGCTTTGGGAAGACTCCGCTACGACAGATCTCTTCCAACTTTACTGTACTATTCTGGAAGACTGTGCTTCCTCAGTTCTCACTCAACTACATGGAGATCACCACTGCCCAGTTGCCTATTTTTCTACAAAACCTGACTCTTTGCCTGAGGATATCCCCGTTGCACTCAGATCCTTACCACTATTTATCTTAGATTACAGTCCACAGAAACCCTTACACTTCAGTAGGATATTGTCGTCTACCGTTCTCATGTGGTGATCGCCCAGTTGGGGTAATTGCAAACTCAACATTTGACTGGGGCTCGCCAAAACCGTTATGAGATTTACCTCTTCAACAACCTCTGGCTGACCTTTAGGTATTGTAACACCATTAATCCTGACGATTTCCTTGCACATCCCCCATTACCCTTATCAACTCCAGATCATGACTGAATTCTCCTCATCAATGAGGACATCCAAATTCGTCCAGATCTTTCCCATGCCCCTATCGCAGACACTGGAATCACTGATGGTAGCTCTTCTACTGACCATGCAAGTACTCATTCTCATGCAACGCAATAATTGATGACCGTGGCTTCATCCTGGATTCAGCTTCTTTTCAGATTTCATTTTCTGCTCAACAAGCTGAACTTTTTGACCTGATCAGTGCCTGCGTCTTTGGACAGCCTTCGTGTTAACATGTAGACTAACTTCTGATAAATTTTCGGAGGTGTGAATGTTTTTGGTCAATTCTGGAAAAATGCAGTGTTTTTGACCACTTTAGGTACTCGCATATCACTGGCCAATCCCCGTCAACATTGGTAACCGTGCTGTCGATGAGGCCGCAATAGCAGCTTCTCACGGTCATCTTATGATTGTGCCTCACATGATGAGCCAGACTGAAAGCTCGAGGGTACATCACAGCTTCAGCAAAGAATGTTGTTGAGGAAGGTTTGTCTTCTGAGTCAGTATGAGTGAAAGTTAAGAACAGCAAGGGAACAGCCACTGTATTGATGGTTTTCTATAGGCCACCTAATAGCAAAAGAGCGATTGAAGATCTCATTGGCGGGCGGATTCTAGAAAAATGCATAAGTAACAGGGTTGTTATAATGGGTGATTTCGACTTTCCCAATATCGACTGAAACATTCTAAGTGTAGATGGTTTGGATGGAGCCACTTTTGTCAGATGTGTTCAGGAGGGTTGCCTTACTCAGTATGTCGACAGACAGACGAGTGGAGATGCCATTTTGGATTTGGTGCTTGGCAACGAGCCAGGACAACTGTCACATCTCGCGGTGGGAGAGCACTTTGGTGACAGTCATCATAACAGCCTCACATTTAGCATAGCCTTGGAGAGTGAAAGGAGCAATAACAAGGGAAAATATTTAATTGGGGAAAAGGAAATTATGACCCGATCCAGCAGGAGGTGGGAAGTATAGACTGGGATCAATTGTTCCACAGAAAGGGCACAGCAGACATGTGGAGACGATTAAAGGAGCAGTTGTTGCAAGGGATGGACAAATTTACTACTCTGAGACAGGTAAGAAGATGTAAGTTTAAGGACCCTTGGACGATGAGAACAGAGGAAGTTCTCGTCAAAAGGAAGAAGGCAGCTGACATAAATGGAGGAAGCAAGGATCTAGCACTGCTTTAGAGAATTACAGGCTTGCAGGAAAGGAGCACAGAAATGGACTGTCGAGAGTCAGGAGGGGGCAAGAAGAATTAGGGAAAATCCAAAGGCGTTTTACTCATACGTGAGGAATAAGAAAATGATCAAGGTGAAGTTGGGGCGGATCAGGGATCTTGTGCGTGAAGTCTGAGTAGATAGGTGAAGTCCTAAATGAGTTTTTTGCATCAGTTTTCACCAAGGAAAGGGAATTTGTTAAAAATGAAAACGTAGAGGAGCTAAGCACAGTTATCAACAGCTCAATTACTACTTCTATTGGTGGTTTATTTATAACATTTTGATAGAAAGTAAATCGGTTTCGTCAGACGTAGCAATGCTCAATCCAGCTACATGTTCAAGTAGTATCTTGTTACTGATATGAATTGATTTTGCTCTAGAAGTCCGGTATGATCCTTTGGTATTATTGGGTTATTTTCTGGATCTTCCTCCTTGACAATAGATTCAAAGCATTGGTTAGTTTCTTGGCCAATTCCCTGTTCTCCACAATAAGCAATCCTCTCCCGATTTCCACATTTGACCATGCTTTTATTTTGTTTCCTTTGAAATATAGATCGTAGATTTCTGCAGTCTTTGTGTGTTCCTGCTTGTCAGCATGCATGTGCAGTTTTTGATTTCCTAGTCAGTTTCATGACCTTTCTTTTCTGGATCGTTATTTCCTGAGAATTCTCAGGTTTCCTCAATATCTGGAATTCTTCTGAAGTCACTTCCAACGATTAATATGTTTTCTAATTTGATATGCTAACCGTTATTGAGTCCCTTTCCCTTCCTTTGACGTTTGTATCTGAAATAAATTGATGCATTTTTCAGACTTTACAATATTTCTGAAAATCTCTTGGTCCTCACCAGATATATTTAGGAACACTGCAGGAGGATAGAGAATAAATTGTGGGAACTCGGGTTGGTTCTTTTCCATCATCTTTGGCCAATGAGTGAGGTCCCGGATGACTGGAGGACAACGAATGCTGAGCCTCTTTTCAAGAATGGCTACAAAGAAAAACCTGGGAACTAAAGACCGGTAAACCTAAAATCTAGTATGTAAGTTACACGAAAAGATTCTGATCATAAAATATACATGCAATTGGAATGACAGTGTGTCATTCGGAGAAAGATTATAATCGTGCTGGAAAAGCAGAGCAGGTCAGGCAACATCCGAGGAGCAGGAAAATTGACGTTTCGGGGAAAAGCCCTTCATCAAAGCTAGCTCGGTTTTGGGCTTGGCAGAGCAAGACTCACATCTGTTGGAATTCTTTGATGAAGTGACCAGCAACGTTGAGGAGGGCAAGGTGGTATACGTAGTCTAGTTGGATTCCAGTAAGGCCTTCAATAATGTTCCACAAGGTACCCTACTCTGGAAGGTTAGGTCACAAAGAATTGAGTGGGTGCTGGCAAATTAGATACAAAATTGCCTTGATGGTAGGAAGCAGAGTGAAATATTGGAAAAATGTTTGTCAGACTGAAGGCCTGTGGTTATTGGAATGCCTCACGGATTGATGCTGGGACCACTACATATTGCATATATCTATGATTTAAATGAGAATATACAGGCATGTTTTGTAAGTTTGAAAGTGACACTAAAATAAGCAGCATTGTGGAGAGTGAGGAACGTTACCAGAAATTTCAGAAATTACAGCAGTATCTTGATCAGCTGGAGAAGTGGCTGAGAAATTGAAAATGGATTTTAATATAGATCAATGCAAGTTCTTGCATTTTAGAAAGTCAAATCAAGGTTTGAGTTTCATTGTGAATGGTTGAGTCCTAAGGCGTGTTGTGGGACAGAGGGACCTTGGAATTCAGGTGCATGGTTCTCTGAAAGTTGATTCAGAGGTAGACAGGGCAGTGAAAAAAACATTTGGCACACTGGCCTTAATCAGTGTATTTCATGATTATTGAAATTAGGGAGTTATGTTGCAGCTATACAGGATGCTGGTGAGGCCACAGTGGTAGCATTATGTTCAATTTGCTATAGGAAGGGTGTTATTAAACTCAAAGAGTGGATAAGAAATTCACAATGATGTTGCAAACGACTCAATGGACTGAGTTATAGGGAGAGGTTGGGCAATCTAGGAGTTTTTACTTCTGTGTGTATGAGACTGAGGGGGGATCTGGTAGAAGTGTATAAGATATGGGAAGGATGGACAGAGTGAATGCACTCAGTCTTTTTTCCCCCCAGGTTTGGGCAATCAAAGACAAGAGGGCATCATTTTAAGGTCAGAGGGTAAAAAATAAAAGGGAACTTGAGGAGCAGCTGTTTTACACACAGGGGCTGGTACACATATGGAATGAGATGGCAGCGGAAGAGGTTGAGGTGGATACATTCACAACATTTGAAAGGCATTTCGACAAATACATGGAGAGGAAAGGTTTATGAAGATACCAGCAATAGCAGGGAAATGGGGTTAGCGTGGATGGACATTTTGGTCGGAATGGACCAATTTAGACCGAAAAGCCCATCTCCGTGCTGTTGGATACAATGACTTGAACAACCATCGCTTATCTCCACTGAATGTTATATTGCACTTTCCCAATTCACTGAAGCGAACTTGAAACTCTCGACTCCAGTCTTCCATGATGTTTGACCAGAATGTTCAAGCACGGTACGCAGACACCGTGTAAAATGACCTTATTAATGTCACTATTCCTTAAATGCTGCTTGAGACTAAGGTTAATAATTCGTCCTTCTGACCACACAACATCAATTCCAAAATAACCTGCTCTCTAGTTTACTTCACAATATTATCGTCAACCTATCTCATACACACTTAGAGAATTTATTTTTCACAGCCTGAGCAGTCACTTAGTTAATGCAGTTTCGATGCAACTTGAGACCATCCAGTAAGACTGTGGTATCCACAATACTTGCATATCTAATTTCCATAGCATATGATACAGAGATTTTCTGCTAGCGCTTTGGTTTCGATAAATAACACATCAATTTGCTTCTCCTTGCTATCCGTAAGCTCTACCTAAACTGATTCTGTGGAAGCTGAGGGACAGGTCTGTGTCTTTACCAGTGATAGACTTGGACAAGATATTCGGGGAGGCTCACGTCGACGCTGAAATGATCTGAAGAAATGTGCCACACTACAGGACAAGCAACAATATCCTTCTCGCTCTGTCAGGATAAGAGTTACCATATACTATCTGCTCCTCACACGGACTGTACACCTGTTATGGCACCTACCCCCGAACAAGGTTCACACTCTATCTCCAAATAAGGCTCAGGCACTACCACTCTCACGATTGAATTCAGTAAATTTCTTCCTCAATTTCTCTGTCACCTACGCAATACCTCCTATACTAACAATACTACATGGATTTTAAACTGTCGACTGACTCATTCGAGACACCTCACAACACCTCCACCTACAATAGTACTAACAGCTGGGTCACCCATTCACACTCTCCCTCCCTCCCTCCCTTTCTCCCATTCTAGGAGAAACAGCCTGGAATAGGACAGAAAGGGCCAAGTCGGGTAGTGGAGTGCCTGATATACGTTCCTTCATCCCCTCCCCTGCAATGTGGGGAGGACTCTGAAAGACCGAAAGAGGACAAGGACCCCTCATGTGGAGATTCTGACAATCCATGTCCCACCGACCGATTAGGGAGCAATGATCAGTGAAAGTCAATTCTCACTTTAAACGCGCTGGCAGATCCAACAGCAGTCCTTTCACTTCCAATAAATAACACAGATACCTCATTGCACAGAAACACAGACACAAAGATACACAGAAGTATTGCTAAACATCCAAATATATGCACACACATAGTAGTTACAAGGAGATAGGCATATACACACATATAAACAGAGAGACATATACATCACATGTAAGTAGGCACAAACACAGATAGAAACACAGACTGAAACACAGACAGACAGATGTAGACATTCAAACACACATATAGCAAGCACATGGACACACACACACGTATACACACACAGACACACACGTATACACACACACACACATGCACACATACAGACACACATACACACACAGACGCACAGAGGCACAAACACTAGTGTCATTAAGACACAAATCGATATGTTTTTGATTTGTAAGTGGATAATAGATTCTCGGGAGAAGGCTGAAGAATAAGGTCGAGGTACATAGAAGAAATTATTGAACAGAATTTCAGACTCGATAGGCTGAATGGCCTCAATCTGCTTATTTCCTTAATGCTCCTGCAGTATTATGCTATCAGGCATTCTTTTATTGAGACATCAGCAGACGCTGGGTGTGATATATATTTGATTGGAAAGGGTCAGTGGGAATGTGGGACAGGTTTAGTTTATCTTTATTTCTAATTATTCTGTCTTTATGTCTGAAAAGAGGTGCTGATTTGTTGTTCAGTTAACACAGTATTAAAATAACAGTCCCACAATGAAATAAGTACGTCCCTTTCATGTATGGTGTGCTACCTGAGGTGTCCTCATCCTCAGGGAACAGTGAAGACTCGGTTATTGAAGATTTGCAAGGCTCAGCTCGACTGATCTTTGCTGCACAGAAGGGTCAGTGTTTATTAGGAACAGACAGGAAATGGATGGTCAGACATAATCGAATCAGCCATCAGCATTCTGAATGGTGCAGCCGAATGGCAACTTCTGCCCCTCCCCTTTGTGTTGTTCCCTTAATTCACACCTCGAGGCTGTTACAGAGATATACTGCTGTCCCTACACCTTGTGTTGTTCCCCCAATCCACCCTTCAAGGCTGTTACAGTGATGTACTGCTGCCCCTACCCCAAGGGTTGCTCTCTCAATTGACCCATCATGGCTGTTACAGAGATATACTGCTGTCCCTACCCCATGTGTTGTTCCCTCATTCCAGCCCTCGATGCTGTTACAGGGTTCTGGACCACCCAATTCAGTCAGACAGGATCGTTACAATGAGACAGGTGGATACTATTCTGCACCCGCCCCCCCCCCCCCCCCCCCCACCCATGGAATTACACAGGAATATAGAATGATGCAATTCAGCTGGTTCAGTACGTTACACAGCCCAGAAGGAGGGCATTCAACCTGCCTGAAAGGCTACACAGGAACAAGAAAGCTGTGGCTGACAGAAAATAGAGAATAAAGACAAATGTTTATTTGCAGGCTGCAAAGTTGTAACTTATGGAATGCCTCAGAGATCATTGTGGGGTCATCAGTGACCAATAATCTGTATCAAAGATCTGGAGGAAGGGAAGGGAATGGCTTGGAGATCAATGAGCTCATACACCAAGATGGTCATTCAATGTGTCGTCAAATGAAGGTAGTGACTCTCCATTGTGATTCAGTCAGGGAAGGTAAGTGAGCAAACCTTGAGCAGAAATAACATACGGTATGTTGTCTGTTTTGGCATGAAGGATGAAACAATGGTGAACAATTTAAATGCAGAGAGATTGCAGAACTCTGTGATTCAGGCGGTTTCCCTGTTATTGTGACATGAATCATTTGAAGTCAGTCTGCATATGCAATAAGTGATTTGGAAGGTAAGTGGAATGATGCTGTTTTTGGCAAAATGTATCAGGTTTAATCGCAGGAATGTTTACCTGCATCTGTACAGGGCATTGCTGAGACCACACCTGATGCACTGTGTGCAGTTTTGATCCACTAAACTAAAATTGAAGTATATAATTCTTTTCGAAGATTTCCAAAGAGTTTCCCTTTACTCATTCCTGGAATGTGGACCTTTTGTTATGGGGGATTATCAGTTTTGATCTTAGCTGAGAAATATTTTTGAACCATCCATGACTTTCTGAAAAGTGTATCAACTGGATGCATATTATCTCTTGTAAGGGAGACTAAAATTGAGAATAAATTGTAAGAAAAAGATGTATTGATAGCGACACACATACGATGAGGACACCTACCAATATTTACAATTTACACAGACACATGTCAGCATGTCATCAAATTGAAAAGTGGGGACAATTTTTGCGATTGTAAACAATGACCCATTTGCGTATAATCTATAATCAAGTTTTTCAGACAATGTTCCAGCAGAGCACACATGGTCCAGTTTGGTGTTCAGTTGACATTATTGTATGTTCCAACACAGAGAGGAAGAAAAATGTTGCCTGCCTGTGATGCAGCATCCAACTGATCGCCCTCTCTTACTTTGTTCCGCTCGATAGTAAAGTGTGAGACCAGAAAATCCCTGAGTTATCTTTCCCAATTGTGAAGGATTCCTGGGGGGGTCGGGGGGGGGGGGGGGGAGTGCGGTGGTTCATTGGAATCTCTCCACTGACTGAAACAAAGAGAATTCAGCCAAATCCAACTGTTCCAGAAAGAAACCCAGCCACCGGTATATTGTGTAGGCAGAATAACTTCAAAGGCACAATAACCTTTGCCACACACTATCATTTTAACATTTATTATGAGTTCAACTTTCTGTGTCTCACATTTCTAGATTAGATTACTTACAGTGTGGAAACAGGCCCTTTGGCCCAACAAGTGCACACCGACCCGCCGAAGTGCAACCCACCCAGACCCTTACATTTACCCCTTTCCTAATACTACGGGCAATTTAGCATGACCAATTCACCTGACCCGCACATCTTTGGACTGTGGGAGGAAACCGGAGCACGCGGAGGAAACCCACGCAGACACAGGGAGAACGTGCAAACTCCACACAGTCAGTCGCCTGAGTCGGGAATTGAACCCGGGTCTGTGAGACCACTGTGCCACCGTGCCGCCCACATTTTTCTAAAAAAAAGACCTACACTGAGACCTATATCATCGGCCACATCACTAAACTGGTTGCATTTAAGATTGGTGTAAACAGTGGAGGAGTGGGACTGAAAAAGGAAACAGTGACCCTCCAACATTGGCTGGAACACAAATGAGAAATTGGAAAAGAATTATATACTTTCATTTTAGTTTAGTTGTTCAAGTGGAAATTCCCTTCCCCAGAAGTTTGTGGGGCCTGGATATTCACATTTATTCAAAGTTGTATTTGGTGACATTTGACAGACAAATGAATTTAGGGAAATGTTATCAGGCTGCTGAGACCAAAATCACATCACCCATGAACTTTGTGGGTGGTGGAAGGGTGACAAAGTGTCTAATGGCTCACTCTTGCTGCTCATTCCTGTGTTCGCATGTTCCATTCAACCACTCACCGTTCCTGCAAGGAGGATATGGAGGCCACTTCCTCCAAATACCTGGTCCACAATAACACATGATGTCATTCATTCCCTCCAGACTGTCACACATGGTTTGGTGTGGGTTGGAAAATATTTTTGGGAAATCGAGGCTAGGTTCAAAAGACGCCTTTGGTCTCTTTACAGAGTATCTCCTCTCTGCAACTTGTGCTTCATTTGTTGGTCATATTATCGACCCAGATTCACTGTGTATACAGCCCCCATACCTCACTCAGAGACGACTTACAAAATACTTTCCTCTCTCTAATTGCAACATTCAATAACAGATCGTTCACGAAAATTGAAAACATTAACTTTGTAATTAAAGAATATGAGGTCATAAGGAACATGATCGGTAATTCGGACGATCAAGCCATTGTATTCAATCGTGGCTGATCGAATGTTGGCATTAATGCCTCTTTAATGCCCACTTCTTCACACCCCTCAGCTCTCTGACAGGTCAAATATCCATCTGCCTCCTCCTTAAATGCTTTCAGTGATATAGCTCCCCTAGCTCTCTAGCTCAGATAATTCCTGACAGTGGTTACCCTCTGTGAGAGGAAAACACTTCCTACTCATACACCGTCACCTATTGATATGAACAGGCGGTGAAGACAGGGGCTCAGGAAAGAGTGAATGGCTTTGATATCAAGGCAGTATTTGACTGAGGATGGCATCGGGACCACCTACTTAATTCAGCTGAATGGGAATCAAGTGTGACCTCCCACTTGTATGGATCTTTCATAGCAAAGGAAAGATGCTTGTGATCAGTGGTCAACAATCCTCTCAGTCCCAGGACATCTCTGCAGGAGATCCTCAAGTTAATCTCCTCAGCAAAAACATCTTCAGCTGCTCCATCAATGCCTTTCCCCAACATAAGATCTGAACTGGGGATGTTGACTGAAGATCACACAACGTTCAGAATATTTTGTCCCCCATCAGCTCCTGAACCATTCTGTGTTCTGTGCTGGGGCAGCAAGCCCCAGACAGCATTGCGGTTTGTGCTGCCAAAGTGTCAGTAACGTTCATGTAACAGTGCTGCCAGACACTGCACAGTTAAAAGAGGAGCGCATTCAGCATCTCAAGCTGGTTACACACTGATATATGAAACAGTTCCACCCGTGGAAACTACTGAAAAATAAGAGGGACAGTCCATTCAATCCTCCTGCCTGTTCCACAGGAAGAGAAGGGGTCTGGTCAGTACATCGAGCTTTTAAACAGGAGCAGGCAGAGCCCAGTCAGACCCTTAAACATGTTCCATGAGACAAGGAGGAGGTTATTCAGCCCAACGAGACAGTTATACAGGAACAGGAGAGTGTCACTGATAGTCCAAATGTCAAACCAATGAAACTGAGACTGGACTGATAGAGGGGTCGATGGTGTTAATCGTGGCTCCGTTGTTTGTAGAAGGTTTGCTATTTTACCATGATTTGCTTGCAGTGAAGAGGGAAGACAAATGTTTTGTGTCAAGTCTCAAGAAGGCATCTTCCAATTCCGAGAAGACACACCCATGTTCTCCACGGAGGACAGAAGTTGTTGGGAAGAGTTAACTCTTTTATAAGAAAGGTATTGTGGCTATTGTCGGGATTATGGATAATATGACGTTCATTGCAGGATCACACACCAATTGAACTTTACTAATTTTGGGAGAGTTTATTCAATAACCTGAACCTCTCTCTCTCTCTCTCTCTCTCTTTCTTTCTCTCTGTCTCTGTCTCCCTCTCTCTCTCTTTCTTAATTGAAAAAGGGAGTGGATGCAGTTGGGTGGAAAGTTCTTAGAGGCTCTTAACTTTGCGAGAATCATGTAACATGGATGAAACAAAACATGGAATTTATCTCCGTATCAGTGTCTGTTTAGAACATCATGAGTGATTGTCCCTCCCCCTTAAGGTTCAATGCAATCACCTCTTATTCTCTCACTGAGCTTCACTCACTGCTCATGGTGCCATCATCCCAGGGTTTAGTGTGGTGAAACTTGAGTGAAATTCTATTCACAGTATCCCAAATACTACCTCAACAACACTCTCAGGGATGATCACAATAATCCTTTTCTCTCACTTAGGCATCGCTATTACTTTCCTGTGCCACAAAAAGCTATTCCTTCTCTATGTACTACATCTGACATGGAATTTACAAGTCCCTGTACGTCAGCATCAATGAAGCTACAACCAGACATGCGTAAGGAGATGAGCATCACCCTCGGGGAGAACTTCAATAAGATTGAATACACCGAAATTAGGGGATGATCACCGACCTGAATAGAAAGGAGCTCTAGGAATAAGGGAAAAAGGGTGCTATCTTTACTTTTGTTCTTGTCTCAAAGGATGTATGCAGCCCTGGTCAGGCCAGCATGTTATGCCAATCTTGAACTGAGTGGCTGGTCCATTTGTTCCGCTTGACAGTAAAGAGTTAAACCATTGCTGGTGATTTTTTGTGTTACAACACAGGATACATTCTCCTTCTGAATTAAAATCAGCAACAGAGAAAAGATTTATCCCATGCAGAAATATGTGATAATTCTAGAGTCCAAATTCTGGAGTAAAATTAACAACTTTATTTCGTAAAATATAGCAGCGAATAATAAACGAACGACTTTTTACAACTTCTTATTCTAACTTATCTTTTACCTCCGCACCCCACCACAGTACTAGTCCGATAGGACTCCTAATGAAGTTTCACAAAACAAAACTTCTTATCTCAAGTCCAGGAAGCTTTCGGTTCTTCTCAAATTTCCTGTCTTATTTTGTTCTTGGAGATTCTGCTTCAACAGTTACTAATCAATAAAATTACCTTTGAAATAGCTAGTTTTCAGGCAGTCTTTGCATACTGGTTGTTTGGTGGTTCTCCTCTCAACTGTTCAATTTTCCACGGTCTTGTACCCGCAAACCATTGGATTGTGTTATTGGCCTTTAAGATTGTCAATGTACTAAATTCAAACTTGATTTTAGGTGGGTATTTTGGGGTATAATTTAAATTGTTTTGCTGAATTTGTTTTTGTTTCGAGACAATGAGCTAATTGATTTGGTCAACCAAAGGGAACATTATATATCTTCTTCAGAATACTTGGTGATGTCAGATAGTTATTGTTGGCTTTTAATTCTCTTAAAAGTACAGTACACCCACATGTTCATCACAGAAGTCACACTGAAACCTGATGAGGGAAGCCTCACACATTGACTTCCCTAAAAGACTTGAGTCAAGCAGATGGGTTATTATAACAAATGATAATGGTTGCATTATGTTCCACCAATTTCCTTCATGCGATGCCAACAGACTATTATTGTGTCGTTCTAGATTATGTGTCAATGGCTTGACCACCATACACTGTCTTCCAGTATGTGCAGTGAACAAGTTAAACATCCTCAAGAGCAATTGTTTAGTGACGGACAGGAGGTTAGAAGGAATCTGAAACTGTTGCATCTGGATAGAACAAAGGCACAAATCATTGTTCATTCAGAAGTTGCACTGAGACTGCGGACAAGACTAGGATATCACAATGATGGTATTGGACAGGATTATGGAGTGTGGAGGACATGGAGATGTAAATCTGTGAAGGATAAAATGGATTATGGAGTTTGAGAACAGTCTGGTTCCTTCTCCCATATCTGTGAGTAATTTATAAATAGTTTTTTAGTTATTATTTATAAGGACGGATTTTATGTTTGGAACTGAATACATTGTCGAGGACTTTCCAACATTTATAAATCATGAGCAGAAATTCAGATCAACCCGGTCGAGTAGACAAATATAACAAATACCAGCAACACCAACTATCGCGGGGATGGGATAGTAACCATCTTGAATAATCCAAACGAAATCTTGGATCCGATATGCTAATGATATCCAAGGACGAGAAAGCCAGTAAAGACCGGAGGATAAACTCCTGTGCATTGTTGGAACTTTCCAGTCTAATGTTCTCAGATACTTACTGATTTCTCCCCCCCCCCCCACCCCCCCCTCTCGATCTGCTGATCGGTGTTAGTGCTGTCAGTGATGTTCCGACTCAGACTATGGGATAGCACATTGAACAAAGCCCATTTATCTTTCAACGATGGAAACTCTCCACTGGGATAATTAGGACACACGGAGATTGACATTAATCACAGTTTCTGAACGAATAGCTCCTGGTAACCACTTTGAAGTCAATATTGATTTAATTAAAATTCAAATGAACGTTAGAAATTTTCATATTTGGCATATGATATATATGGGGTGTGAACAGAGGGACGAAATATTTGACATGGTAGATTGATTGTATGTACTCATTCAGTCTGCCTTAGATATGGGAGTAATGCCAAAAGGATTGTCAGAACATAAAGACGTTTCACCGTTTTTAAATGGAACCATACAGTCTGTAACTACTGATCAGTGCTTATAATGTCAGTAAATATGCAGAGAACTTTTCTAGTCCATAATCTGACTGGAGAATCTGTCTACAACAACACGAGTGACAACAAACAAATAGCATGGATATGTTAACAGAGAATATGATGTGACACAGTTCAGATAGTTATTCGAGGATCAGAGAGGGCAGGTGAGGGCCATGCTGTTAATGTTGTCGATGTCAATCAACTGCGATTAAGTCAATTTCACTGGATCTTAATTGTGGTGTGATTATGATATGGGGGCGTGGCTGTTAAGACTGGAAGGAGGGAACATGATATTTCCCAGCCATCAGTATTGGAATTTGATTCTTCATCAATCATATGAAGATCACATTCCAGGATACATCACCAATGAGGAATAAGAAGAGCCAATATTAACCATACGACCAGAAGACATTGAAGCAGAAATTTGGCCATTCAGCCCATTGAGCCTCACCGCCATTCAATGATACCAATTTAGCTTCTCAACCCCATTCTCCAGCTTTCTACCTGTCATCCTTAAACCCCTTTACAATCAAGAATCTATCTGCCTCACTCTTAAATATAGTCAATGACCTGACCTCGACAGCCTTCTGTGGCAGTGAATTCCATAGAGCCACCAATCTCTGGCTGAAGAGAGTCCGTATCTCTTTTCTAAAAGGTCTTCTTTTTACTCTGTCTCCTCGGTCCTAGTCTCTCCTACCCTTGTAAATATCTTCCCAAATTCACTCATTTAGTATCTTGTAAGTTTCAAGTAGACCTCCTAACATCCTCTGAACTTTATCACATACAGACCCAGAGCCCTCAGATGTTCTTCATATGTTAACATTTTCATTCCTGGGACCATTCTCATGAATCTCCTTGGAAAACGCTTCAGGGCCAGTACATCCTTCCTGAGATATGGGACACAAAACTGTGCAGAATAATCAAAATTTGACCTGACAAAAGCATTATATAGTCTCAGAAGGACATCCCTGCTGAGATATTCAAGCCGTCTTGAAATAAATGTCATCATTGTATTTGCCTTCATAACTATTGACAATCTGCTTGTTGGAACACCCTCGGCTTTTTGCACTTTTGACTTCTGAACCTGCTCTCTACTTAGAAAATAGTCCATGCCTGTACTCTTTCTGGCAAAGTGCATGATGTCACACTTGCCCACGTTATACTCCATCTGCCACATCTTTGCTCACTTCACTAACCTCTATTAATCCTTCTGTCGGAGAAAGTGAGGACCGCAGATGCTAGAGATCAGAGTGAGAAAGTGAGATGCTAGAAAAGCACAAGCCAGTCAGACAGCATCCGACGAGCAGGAGATTCGATGTTTCAGGCATAAAGTCTTTAACCGGAAGGAGGTGGATGTTCGGCAGGGGGCTGAGAGATAAAGGGGAGGAGCTGGGGCTAGGAGGAAGGTAGCTTGGGCAGCGATAGCTAGATGAAGGTGGGTCGTGATAATGATAGGTCAGAGTGGAAGGTGGAGTGGATAAATGGGGAGGATTATGGACAGATCGGACATTTCAAGAGAGCGGTTCTGAACTAGAAGGTTAGATATCGGCTAAGGTGGAGGGAGGGGAGATGAGGAAATTAGTGAAATTGCCCTTGATACCATGTGATTGGAGTGTCCCTCGGTGGAAGATGATGCGTTCTTCCTCCAGACAACTGCTACCTAGAAATTGGCAATGGAGGAGGCCAAAAACATTCATGTCCTTGTTGTAGTGTCAGGGAAAGTTGAAATATTCAAGGATTGGGAAGTGGGGTTGTTGGGTGTGTGTGTGTGTCCGAGAGTGTTACCTGAACCGTTCTACAAGTTGTTGTCCTGTCTCCCCAATGGAGAGGAGACCAGGCGCAATGGACAGAGTAGATGTGGTGTTTGGATGCACAGGATGCTCTTTGCCTGATGTGGAAGCATCCTTAGGGGTCTTGATGGAGATGAGAAGGGAGTGTTGACATAAGTTTCATACCTATTGTAGTGGCAAAGAAGGTGCCTGGAGTGGAAGGTGGCTGGTTGGGGGTCGGGGTTCCGTGAACCTCACGAGGGAATTGTGAAGGGAATGCTCTCTGCTGATATGTGTGGGGAGGGAATTATACCTCTGATGGTAGGGTCTGACTGTTGGTGGCGGAAATGGCGGAGGATGATGCGTTGTATCTTGTGGTTGGTGTGATGGAAGGCGAGCACCAGATGGATTCTATTTATGTTGTCGTTGGAAGGGTGGAGATCAAGGACGGAGGTGTGGGAAGTTGCAGATGTGCACTAGAGTACACTCCTGCAGCCGAACCACCATTCAATGTTATCTGTCCCTCTATCTATCTTTGCACTGTTTAACCACTGTTTAAACACTGTTTAACCACTGTTTGTGGGCGCCACGGTGGCACAGTGGTTAGCACTGCTGCCTCACAGCGCCTGAGACTCGGGTTCAATTCCTGACTCAGGCGACTGACTGTGTGGAGTTTGCACGTTCTCCCCGTGTCTGCGTGGGTTTCCTCCGGGTGCTCTGGTTTCCTCACACAGTCCAAAGATGTGCGGGTCAGGTGAATTGTCCATGGTTAATTGCCCGTAGTATTAGGTAAGGGGTAAATGTAGGGGTATGGGTGGGTTGCGCTTCGGCGGGTCGGTGTGCACTTGTTGGGCCGAAGGGCCTGTTTCCACACTGTATGTAATCTAATCCAATCTAAAAACTTAGCCAGAATTCCCCCAGTTCCTTCATCTAAATCATTAATGCATGAAGTGAAAAGTTGTCATCTCAACATTGAATCTTGTGGAACACCACTTGTCCCTGGCTGCCATCCTGAGAAGGACTCTTTTATCCCAACTCTCGGTTTTTCTCAGACAGCCATGCCTCTACCACCATGGGCTCTTATCTTTCTCAATAGCCTCTTGTGTGGCACCTTCTCAAAGGATTCTTGTGGAGCAAGTGGATAACATCTATTTTTCTTCTTGGTCTAATCTGCTCGTTATTCCCTCAATGAATTCTAACAGGTTTGTCAGGCCTGACCTCCTCTTGATGAAACCATGCTAACTGTCCTATTTTACCAAAGACCTCCAACTATTCAGAAATCCCACCCTTCACAATGGATTACAGGTTGTTACCCACAACTAAGGTAGGGCTAATCAGTCTGTAATTTTCAATTTTCTGTTTAACCCCCTTATTAAATGGAGTATCTTGTTAGCAATTTTTCAGCCTCTTGGCCCTTTCCTGATTTTAGTCATTCCTGAAAGATTACCACTAAGACTTGCACTACCTCTTCAGCTATCTCCCTTACAAGGCTGGGGTGCAGTCCATCTGGTCCAGGTGATTTATCCACATTCAGGCCATTCAGTTTTCTAACATGTTCCTCTTGATGATGGCCACAATACTCAGCTCTGCCCTCTCACTATCTTCAACTTTTGTGAAATTATTCATGTCTTCCACCATGAAGACTGATGCAAAGTTACTCATTCATTTCTTTGTTTCCCATTAGGTCTCTCCAGCATCATTTTCCAGTTTTAAATATTACTTTAACCATTATTTTTACCTCGCTTTTGCACTTTATATATCTAAAGAACCTCTTACAGTCTCCTTTATATTGCTGGTTCGCTTACCCCTATATTTAATCATCTCCCTCCTTATTTTTTTTTGCCCTCTGTTGGTCTTCATAAGTTTTCCAATTCTCCAGTTTCCCACTGCCCTTCACCACCTTATATGCTTGGTCTTTTGCTTGTATGCAATCCCTGACTTCCCTCATCAGACCTGGTTGCCTCATCCTTCCAGTATCATGTCTTTATTCCTCAGCATGGATCTCTGCAGTGTCTCCTTATTCAATCTTGGAATCACCTGCTATTGCTGTTCCACTGTCTTTCCTGCTATACCCCTCTCCCGGTCAATCCTACCCAGCTTCTTTCTTATGCCTCTGTAGTAGCCTTTATTCGGCAGAAACACTGTTTCCTCTCATTCCATCCTCTCTCTCTCTCTCTCTCTCTCTCTCTGTCTCTCTCTGTCTCTCTCTCTCTTTCTATCAAATTGCAGAATAAGTGCAACAATATTCTAGTCACTGCTTCCGAAGTTTTTCTTCAGGTGAAGCTCCCTTATCTAACATGCCTCATTAAATCCAGTATCATCTGTTCCCGAGGGGGCTCCACCACAATCTGTTCCAAAAAGCCATCTCATAGACATTCCCCAAATTCCTTTTCTTCGATGCATTGCCAATCTGATTTTCCCATTCCACTTGTATATTGAAATCTCCTATGGTCACTGTACTTTGCATTTCCTATGCATCTTTTCTATCTTCTGGTGTATCTTGTCCCCCAGCTCCAGACTACTCTTTGGAAACCTGTCTTACCTTTGTGGTTCCTCAATTCTACCCACGCTGATTCTACACCTTCTGACCTTACGTCCTTTCTTTCTATTGATTTAATTTAATTTCATATTAATAATGCAAATCCACGACCTCTATCTACCTATATTTTCGATAGGATATTTGTTCTTAAATATACTGATCCCCTTGCAGCCACTTTTCCGTAATGCCCATCACCTCATACCTGCAAATTGCATTCTGCGCCACAAGCTCACTTACCCTATTTCTTACGCTGCCTGCATTCAGTTATAACCCCTTCATTCCTTTATTAACCGTCCGGATTCTCATTGTCATTTGTTTGTCCAGTGTGCTAGAAATTTGATGGCTAAACATTTCCAGATGTTTTATCCTATTTGTGTCTGTGCTGGAGATTTTAATAACCTCTCATGAGTTCTGTACTCTTACATCGTCTTTTAATTAAGCTTTTCTAATTAAACACAAAAACTGAACAATCACCCCACACGCACACACACTCCAAATCAGTTTAGAGCTCTGTCTACAACCCTGGTTAGGCTCACTCAGACTCTGGTTACAGCACAGTTCAGATGAAGACTGTCCCACCGGAACAGGTTTTTTTCTTCCTCCGTAATAAAATGTGTTTATTCAATACAAAATACAGGGCCAAAATCTTTTCTGTACATACAAAACTATGAAAACTAGAAAGAGACAAGATTGTGAATACTATTTGGCTCTATATAAATTGAAATGTGTATTACAAAACCATGGAAGTGATATGCAAACTTTATCAATCATTATTTGACCTACAGCTGAGCTCCTGATTGCCAATAATCCCCCTCATTGAGATTCTCTCGCCCTGTTTCTTACAGTGTCTAGTTGGTGATTACACAGAAATTTAAATTAATCCAACTTCTCCCTAGAAACAATCTATTGTTCTTTTGGATTCTGCTGAGATGTCAGCAACTCAGCTCTGTGATGTCACTACCAATAAATTATCTCGGATGACAGCCAATATCAGCATGGTGGTCACAGGTTATGGCACCAGACAAGGGGCTTACAGTCTCTGGCAGTTTCTAAACAAGGTTTCTGTGTATTTTTCCTCATGCTGTCTCCTGATCTAACTTCACACTCATTTGGCACGCCTTGATATCACTCATTCTGTCACGCAGTTTTCTCTCCACTCTGTTTATCTCACTTCACTTGATTTCTCTCTGTTACTTTCTCTCTCTCCCTCAGTCTATCTCCGATCATTCTCTTTATTTTCAAGTTGTCAAGTTAGAGTTCTCATGGACGCATGGTGTGCTGAATGGTCTCCTTCTGTGCTGTATTATTTTGGATTTCTTTGACTCACAATAAGCACTTTAGGTCCCTGGAGATACAAGCTGGTCCAGTGAAGGACACAGTGGACAATTAACCTGTTTTCTGACATGCAGCAGCATCGAAATTTCTGTTCAAACAAACAGACTCCTCACATTAAAATAACAAAGTTCAGACTGCCAGGTCCATTGTATTCAGTACCTTCTGCCTACTTGCTGTTGGTCTTTGCTGTACTGGTATTTATCTCCAACTCATCCTCAATAACTCTACCTGTAGACCTAATGCTGTGGTTTCCCAATTCCCCCGCCGCCCGCCACCCACCGCCTCCACACGCTAGTTTACACCCTACTTAATGGACAATAGCAAACCTCCCTACCAGGAGATTGCTGCCAGGGTCTGTCCTGTCCTTCTTGTGTAGGTCCTGCCGACCCGGGAATCCCAATGGTCCACAGACCGGAGATTGCTGCCAGTTCAGCTCCATCCCGTCCTTCATGCAAATATCCTCCCGACTCGGGAATCCCAACATCGGAGATCCACATATCGGAGATTTCTGCCAGTTAACATCCATCTCATCCTTTTGTTTCGGTCTTGTTTCGGACCCGGGAATCCCAATGATCCATATATCAGAAGTGCTGCCTCCCCTGCCAGCTGTTTGGCCATGTATTTAACTGTACTACCTTCCTATTCCTATCTTCCCTCGCACATGACATGTTCTAGTGTCTCCAAAATTCAAATATCCTTTCAACACAACTCCAGCAACACCTTTTCTTTAAAGTGAATAGACTGTCTAATAGCAAAAACTTAAGTGTAACCTCAGGAATTTGGACTACACTGAATCAGTTCAATGACCAGAGGATCTGATATCTATCGCCGTCACTAAACCTGTTTGACAAGGTATGCATATGGACCACCTATTTGCAGATCGACGATGATAAACAGAAAACTAGCAAATGTCAGAGCAGATGGATGTCATTCAGCTTGTCTACTCTGCTTTGCCATTCAATTGGATTTTAGTTATTCTGTTCCTTTCAATGGCAGGATCTTTACCCAGTGTACTCAGCGGGTCAGAAAGTGCCCAGTGTCGTTGTGTGCACAGTACTGCGAAGGGAGTGCCCAGTGCCAGGCAATGGGGTGTGTGGAGTCCCGGGGTGGCACAAGGAAAAGCAGCATGTACTGACGATGGACTGAGGGACTGAAAGGGATGGAATGGGAAGCGGCCGGGCAAGATTCCTAAATACCCAGGGATCCCGCGATGCACGGCTGCTTTTACGAAAAGACCTGTCACGTTTGCTGCATTTCTCCATCAAACCAAAGCTGTAGATGGTAGAACTCTGAAGCAAACACGGAGACGTACTGTGGAGAGACGAAAGAGTTAATGTTCCCAATGCAGACACTGGAAGAATTTACAAAGTCCAAAGTCCAGAGATTGGAATTGAACCCAAGTCCATAGCACTTTGAAACAGCATTGCTGTGTCACCATGCTGCCCAATAAAACTGGGGATACTATAGTTAGAGACATAGCTACTGTTCTCTGTGACTGGGATTGAGAGTCCTGAAGGTTGTGTTGCCTTGGGTTTGGGATATATCATCTGGGCTGCAGAAGAACTTGGAGTGGGCGGGGATTGATCCAGTGGTCAGGGTACGTGAAGGTACCAACAGCTGAACAAACAAATGACAGTGAGAAGAGCGACGGGTAATACAGGATTAAACTATTATATCGAAATGCATGCAGCATAAGGAATAAGGTAAATATGCTTGTGACTCATTCCCAAATTGGCAGATACGACATGGTGGGCATTACAGTGATATCGCTGCAAGAGGATCAGGATTAGGAGCTGAATATTCAAGGATATTCATCCTGTCGAAAAGATAGGCAGGTGGGCAGAGAGATAGAGTTGTTTCATTATTAAGAATGGATTTGAATCAATAATCAATAATAAGAAACGAAGTAAGGTCAGAAGTAATCTGTGTTGGTAGAATTGAGGAATCAAAAAGGTGAAAGAATGCTGTTGGAGTTATGTACAGGGAGCTGGGGTGCAACATACATCAGGAGCTAGAAAGGTTTGTAGGAAGTACAAAGTTACACTGATCATGTGGGATTTCATTATGCAGGTGAACTGGGAATTCATGTTGGTAGTGGTTCTCAAGTAAAGGAATTTGTGGATATACTGTGGCAAAGTGCAGTGGGAAATCTGAGGATTGGGAAGCTTACAAATATAAAACAGGGGGCAAATAAAATAAAATAATGAGGGATATTATTAAGTCTGGGGTAATATAAAGGAAAACTGTCACATTTTATTTCGATATATAAAGTACAAAAGAGCGGCAAAAGTGAACATTGGACTGCTGGAAAATGATACTGGAGTGATAGTAATAGGGAACGAGAAAATGGCCAAGAAACTGAAAAATTACTTTGCATGAGCCTTCACGATGGAAGACACGTGTAATACCTTAAACATTCGAGAGTTTGAGAGGCCAGAGCTGAGTATGATGGCACCCACCATGGAGAACACGCTAGAAAAAAAAATGAAAGTGGTTAAATAACCTTGACCAGATTGACTAAATCCCAGTGTTATAAGTGCGATAGCTGAAGAGAAAAGGACGGAGATCGTGGTGATCTTTCAGGAATCACGAGAATAAGGAACAATCTCCGAACACTGGTAACTCATTAACGTGACACCCCTCTTTAATAAGGGAGTAAGGAAAAAGACAAAAAAAAATCACAATGAATAGCTTAACCTCAGTCGTGGGCAAGATCCTGGAATCCATTGTGAAGAATGAGATTTCTGAATACTTCGAAGTGTTTGGTAAAATACGACAAAGTCACTATGGTTTAATCAAGGGAAGGTCATGCTTGATAAATGTGTTGGAATTCTTTGAAGACGAAATTAGCAGGCTTGACCAAGCACAGCCAGTAGATGTTATCCATCTTGTCTTCAAGAAGACCTTGGACAAGATTTTACACAAGAGATGACTGAGTACGATAAGGGTCCATGGTGTTAGAGGCAAGGTAGTGCCTTTGATAGAAACTTGGCTCTCTGGCAGAAAGCAGAGAGTGGGGATGACATGATCCTTATCAAGATGGCAGCCAGTGACATGAGGTGTTCCATAAGACTCAGTTTTGGAATCGTAACTTTTTTAATCATTACGTTAACAAGCTAGATTTGGAAATTGAGGGCACTCTGGCTAAGTTTGCAGATGATACATAGATAGGCAAATGGACAGGTCATATTGAGGAGGCGGAGAGGCTGAAGAAGGAGTTGGACAGGTAAAGAGATCGGCAGATGCATTCCAACGTCGCAAAGTGTGAGATCATGCACTTTGGCATGAAGAATTGAGGCATGGTCTATTTTTTAAATGGGGAGAAAATTCAGAAATCTGAAGTGCAAAGCGACTTGGGAGTTCTGGTGCAGGGTTCTCTTAAGGTAAGCTTGCAAGTTGAGGCAGTAGTTAGAAGTGCAATTGTATTTATTATTGTTGGCATTTATTGCGAGAGGAATTGAATATAAAACAGGTTGTATACGTCTCTGACCAGACCACATTTGGAGCAGTGTGCGTAACTTTTAGCCCCATATCTCAAGAAGGATGTACTGGTCCTGGGTATATTCACAAGATCTTCACGAGAATGGTCGTAAAAATTAAAAGCTTATTGTGTGAGGCATGTATGAGGACTCTGGGTCTATACTAGATAAAGTTTAGAGGGATGAGAGGGATTGTAACGGAAGCATGCAGAATGCTGAATGACCTGGACAGCGTGGATGTTGGTAAGATGTTTCCATTGGACTAGAAGCCGAGGTCACAGCCTTAGATGAAAGGGAACACACTTTAGAACAGTGATAAGGAGAAATATCTAAATGTCTTTAAGCAGAAAATGGCGAATCTTTGAAATGTATTGCCACAGAAGGCTGTGGGGGCCAGGTCATTGAGTATATTTGTGGCATAAATATAACAGCAGATAAGAGGCTAGGCATACAGTGCGAGTAGCTCATGAATATCACCTGCCAATCCAACCATCACTGCATCATCTCCAAACTTAACAAAACTGCCCTCAGGTCCTTTGTTTATGTAAATGGCACTTCCTGACTCCCTAAGGACTGTCCACCATTGAAAGGGCACAACGCTCAAGGTTCTTTACTCCATTGAGGTTAAAGCAGTGGCTTGACTTGAAATATATCTGTACAATCTTCACTCCCTGCACCACTGACACATAGTAGTAGCACATCCTGCCCCCGTTTTGTGGTGAATTTACCCTGTTAATGCGACGCAGAACTTGATGGCGCACAATCCCAATATAATGATGTCACTCTGCCTCAACACTAACTGTGTATTGCTCACAACAACCAACGTCACTGTGTGTTGATGATGATGGAGAGAGATGGGGGAGAGAATGTCTATGATGAATGATTGTGTGACTGACAGAGTGAAACCTGCCCCGACAGCCTCCGATACACCTGCACCCGCTGTCCCCACTGCAGGCATGATCAGTCTTCCTGCAGGTCAAATCAAGAAAAGCGACAGTCCTGGAGAGATTTCCCGGCTGAACACTCTGATCCTGCAAGGACCAACTGGCAGAGGTATTCACAAACAACTTCAAACGCTCCCTCCAATAAGTCGAGGGTCCAAACTGCTTCAAGAACACCACCACAATCCTTGTAAGTGAGAATGCACATGCAACGTTCCTTAATGACTACCGCTCAGTGGCTCTGACCTCAATAAACATGAAGTGTTTTGAGACGCTGGTTATGGCCCACACCACTTCAGTCTCCCAGCCTGACCTGCTGCCCTATAGTGTGTCGGGATGTCACATACCGAGACCTGCCCTCATACGTGGAACATCTGGACAAGAAGGACGCCGACACCAGACTCTGCTCATTGGCCACCGTCAACAACATTATCCCCTCAAGACTTATCTCAATACTCCGTGACTTTGATCACTGCTCCACCCTCTACAACTATATCCCCTGGTTTCTGACACAGACCCCAATCTATGAAGATAGGTATCTGCACCATCTCCACAATAAAACTCAACACTGGAACTCCAGTGTTCTCATCCTCCTATTGTACTCTCCGTGCACCCACAACAGTGCCCTCAGCGCCCTACTGATCTCCCTGTACACACACGTGGATGTGCACTCATCCCCCTACTTTACTCCCTGTATACACATTGATGTGTCTTCAGCCCCCTGCAGTCCTCCCTCTACTCCCATGTCTGTGTCCTCAGCTCCATACTGTACTCCCTGTACACACATGGCTGTGTCTTCAGCCCCCTTCTGTACTCCCTGTACACCCACAGTTGTGTCCTCTGCCCCCTACTGTACTCTCTGTACTCCCACAGCTGTGTGCTCAGCCCACTACTGTACTCCCTGTACACCCACGGCGGTGCCCTCAGCCCTCTACTGTCATCCCTGTACACAGGCGGATGTGTTGCCAAATTCCAAACAACACAAGCTACATGTTCGCTGATGGCATTCCCAAATCAGGATGGATATCAAACAACGATTAGTCAAAATACAGGAAGTAGATCGAGGACTTGGTGGCATAGTGTGATGATAATAACCTTTCTCTCAAATTTGGAAATAGTAAAGAACTGATCATTAACTTCAGAAAGAAATGAGGGGAACACACCTTCATCTACATCAACTGTTGAGGGAGTGCAGTGCATCAGGTTCCTTAGAGTGACGATAACTGACAACCTACCCTGGACGTTTCACATAGCTGTGACAGTCAAGAAGGATCAACAATGCCTCACCTTCCTCAGATAGCTCAGTAAATTCAGCATGCACTACTTCTACAGATGCACCATTGTGAGCGTACTGTCCGGGTGCATCTTAAGAAGTAGTGCGGTAACTGCTCCACCCAGGACCATTAGAAACTACAGAACATTATGTTCACAGCCCAGACTATGATGGACTCCAATCTCCCAACCATTGACTCTGTTTGCACGGCTCATTGCCGCAGAAAGGCTGCCAACATCGATCACAGATACGTGAGGGAAGGGAGGGAGAAAATAGCTGGGGCCTTAATAGATATCTTTGTAGCTTCCTTGAACACAACTGAGGTCCCGGAGGACTGGAAAGTTGCTAATGCCCTTTTTGAGGAAGGGCAGAATGAATAATCCAGTTAATTACAGACCGGTGAGCCTGTCATTAGGGGCAGGGAAGCTGGTAGAGAAGATACTGAGGGATAGGATGTTTTCTCATTTGGATGAAATGGTCTTATCAGTGAGAGGCAACATGGTTTTGTGCAGGGAAGGTCACGTTTTACCAATTTAATAGAACTCTTTGAGGAAGGGACATTTGATGAGTGAGGGTCTATAGGTGTCATGTACATGGACTTCACGAAGGCCTTTGATAAGTGTTCATATGGTCGGGTTATGGAGAAGGTGAAGTCACATGGTGTCCAGGGTGTGCTGGCTACAAGGATAAAGAAAGGCTGGGCAACAGGAGACAGAGTGTAGTAGGGGAAGAGAGTTTCTGAAAATAGAGAACTGTGACCAATGGTGCTCCATGTAAGATGTTTCCAGAAAGATACATGAATGGGCAGGAAGCAAAGGGATATAGACCCTTAGAAAATAGGCGACAGGTTGAGATAGAGGATATCGGTTGGCGCAGGCTTGAGACGCCGAATGGCCTGTCCTGTACTGGAATGTTCTTTGTTCTAACATTACCAAAGAAACATCACATGCTTGTATAAATCTCCTACAACCTCTTCCATCAGGCTAAAAGATACAGAAGCTTGAAAACACAGAGCAGCAAGTTCAGGAACAGCTTCTTCCTGGATGTTATTAGACTGATAAATGGACTCTCTAATCTCAGATAATGCTGATCTTGTTCATGTTGATCTTGCCTAAGGCACGCCCAGTGCAGTGTAATCTACATGCCTCTCAGACATGTTTTGCAGCCACCAATCTATATTCCTTGCTTACTATGATCTGCCTGGACATCTTGGTACAGTTCAAAATAAATCCTCACCTCCCTCCTCCCAGGTCCCTCCAGTGCTCACGTCCAGGTCTCCCTGGTCCTCACCCTCAACTCCTCCAATTCCCCACTCCCAGCTCCCCGTGACTCCATCCCCAGTTCCCAGTGGCCTTTGTTTCACACTGTTTCTCTCACACTGTCTGTTTCCTGATGTTTTCTTTTCTCTGTCTTCTGTTTCTTTCCCTGAACCTATTATCTTCCCTTCTCCCTGCCAACGTGACTGTTGGTTTCCTTGTTTTGTTTCCTTTCTCTCTTTGACTGACTGTCCATGTGTTTCCCTCTCTGTGTTTTCTCTCTCTCCTTCCATTCCATCTGTCTCTTTCTCCATCGTTGTGATGGTGCTGGCTTCTCTATTCGTTTGAAGCAGGTGATGGCTCATTGGTTCGATGTTGGCAAGAAAATTTGCTCAATTGGGTTTTGATATCGTGGACATAATTTAAATTTATCGGTCAAATTTCAAATGTTGTCAAAACAGCAAACAGAACATAGGTAACCTTTTAACATCCAATTGTTACATCTAACTATTTTTGTACCACCCGTCTCCCAGTGCTCTGTATACTGGCAATTGAAAGCAATCTATTCACGTGCATAATGGCTTGACAAGGACCATAAGAAACTACAAACGGTTGTGTGCACAGCCCAGACCATTACAGAAGACAACCTTCCATCATTTATACTTGTCATTGTCACAGAAAGGCTGTCAACATCAAAGATCTCTCCCAAACCGGTAATGATCTCCTCTAACCTCTTCCAACAGGGAGGAGACACAGGCTTGAAAACATGGACCAGCCTGCTCCCGAACACTTACTTCCCTTCTATTATTAGACTGACTAAGTGACATCTCTAATATTTCAAATAATATTAAACTTGCTAATGTCGATTTTGCTTTGCCCACCTCCTGTGAAGCTGTAACCATGAATGCCTCACTGTGTGTAAGTACCCCACGATCTATGTTTTCTTGTTTATTATCATGTGCCTGTACTCCTCGTAAAACACACCTTTCCATTGTACATTTGACTAAAATAAATCAAATCAAATCAAATTAGATCAAACACGTGAACTGTAGTGAGTCAAGATCTTCTCAAGTGCAAGTGTGAAAATGAACTAATGCTGGCCCAGTCAGAGAAACCCATATCACATTAACAAATATAACAAGATGACCACACTTAGGGAAGATAGACAGGGGGAATCAAATCGCTTAAAACATGCTTTTAGACAAACAGAAGTATCCCTCACTATCTGTAAGTAGAGTCTTCTAACGCAACCGTTCGTAAGCTGATGTGGTGTAAAGTGCAGTAGTACTAATTTATATGGGAGAAAATCGCCTTTCTTCGTAAAAGTAAAAATCCTCTTCGGATTTCTTTTCATTAGGAAAACAAGGTCCGAATGTAGATCATTCGTTAAGGGAAGTGGAGAAAAGTGAACTTTTGAAAAGCGGGGCGTACCTGTATTTACATGGGCATGTTATTCGGGAAGATGGAATGGCAAAAAAATAAGGTGAATCTCACATTTTATTTCCAGCTCAGCTGATTATCATTCTCTTTGTTTGCTTTTTTCCTTCCATATCTCTCTTTCTCTATTGATCCCTCCTTCCCTTCAAAGCAGACTTCCCTGTCAACGGTATTAATCACACTCCTTTCCAGCTGCTTTCAGTTCAGGAAAGTACCTAGCGCTTTCTGTTCGTTTCTTTGCATTTCCTTGTATAATTTCAGATTTTAAGCATCTTTCTTTATTTGATTTCACTTTCAACTGTGTTATTTCGTTGGATTTGGCATCTCTGCCAAGGGCAGAATTTGATCATCACTAATTTCCCTGATTCTGACGTTATTCCACATGCCAATATAAAGTTGAGTACATTGTCTGAAGTCTCACTTAACCCAGACCGGGTCATAACATTAGATTTCTTTACCGAAGGTGATCAGTGAAACAGGAAGGTTTTAAGACAGAATGTTGGTTTTATGGTTGTTTTTCGGGAAATTCACTTTTATTCCAATTCTTATCATTTATATTTAAGTTCTGTCATCGGCTGTGGTGGAATTGAAACAAATCACTTGAAACAATATCTCTCGTTTAATAAGCTTTGCTTCTGAATTACATCCAGCGACATTCCTACATTCATATATTGTCCTAATCATGAAGTAACGTCCGAGACAAGAACAATTTTGTGATTGAAATATTTATAATCGGAAAATTGGTCAGACGAGAACTTGAAACATTAAGTCTGAATTTTACCAAGGTGTAGGCAATGGTTTGTTCAGGAAAAGCACTGACGCAGAGATGAAGATCGGAGGTATTAGGAGCTGGTCTTGGACAGGTTTGATGACAGAGAGAACGCGAGACGTAAATCAGTTCAGGGCAAAAAGGGATCTCCAGGTTATGCACAGTTTTGTTCTCAGATGTTTGTGAGGGAGGCGTCTGCAATTCATGAATAATGAATTGAAACTGTAATTGAAACTGAATACGATCGTTTATTTCTCTAACAAATATATAGAACAGAAATTCCAACCACTTCCCAAATTGTTTATGGGATTAATGAATGGACAGAGGAAGAGGACACCAACAGTAGCGAGAATAGGTTAGTAGCACAACCTCCACCCCGCCCAGAATAATCATCAACACTGTGGATATCCGATATGGTAGCAATTCCCAGTAGGAGGAAATCTTGAAAAGACTCAAGAAAAACCTACTCTCCATTGATTAAATTAAATTACCTACAGTGTGAAAACAGGCCCTTCGGCCCAAAAAAGTCCACCACCGGCCCTCCAAAGTGTTACCCACCTCTCTCTGACTAATGCGCCTAACACTATGGGCAATTTAGCATGGCCAATTCACCTAACTTGCACATCTTTGGACTGTGGAAGGAAACCGGAGCACCCGGAGACAACCCAGGCAGACACTGGGAGAATGTGCAAACTCCACACAGACAGTCCTCAGAGGCTGGAATTGAACTTGGGACTCTGGCATAGTGAGGCAGTGGTATTAACCAGTGACCCACTGTGCCACCCCAATTGTTGTTATGTTCCAGTTCGCTATTCTCAGATTCAGATCTGTCCTCTCTCTGTCTTAACAGCTGTTGAATTGTTACTGTTGGAGCTGATGCATCTGCTACTGCAGTGGGACAGTGACTTGAATGAAGCCCCTCACCCATAGGAGAGGGAAACCATCCAGTGACAGTTAAAATACATAGAGACTGACATCAATCATAGTCAATGCGCAAACAGTCGCAGCTTTCAATCCAGCACATTCAGTTCACAATATAATTGGACTGGACTACAAGATGACATTGCTGTCTATTGGTCAAATCTCCCATCACCAATTGCTCCAATGAAGTCAGTTGTGAGGGAGAATGATGGTAGTTATCTTTTGGTAGGCTAGATGATTCTGCTCTATGGTCCGTTTAATATGCTTTAACCATCTCTCCCCAAATCCCTCTACCCACTCCCGCTCCTCCCCAAAGGAAACACAGTCAGAATGTTGTTACTGTGCGGATCTCTCCTACACGGGAAAAAACGCCAGCCAACACACTGTCACTGGGCACAGTTGCCCTGAAAATAGATAGGAAGTGTGGACTTCTCTGAATGTTCCTCTCACTGCTCTAATATGGTATATTTGGAACTTCCACAGAGAATATAGAACATAGAACTTTCTACTATAGGAAGGATGTGGAAGCTTTAGAACGAGTGCAGAGGAGGTTTACCAGGATGTTGCCTGGAATGGTAGGAAAATCTTATGAGGAAAGGCTGAGGCACTTGGGGCTGTTCTCATTGGAGAAGAGAAGGTTTAGGGGAGATCTGATAGAAGTGTATAAGATGATTAGGGGTTTAGATAGGGTAGATACTAAGAACCTTTTACCGCTAATGGAGTCAGGTGTTACTAGGGGACATAGCTTTAAATTAAGGGGTGGTAGGTATAGGACAGATGTTAGGGGTAGATTCTTCACACAGCGGGTTGTGAGTTCATGGAATGCCCTGCCCGTATCAGTGGTGAACTCTCCTTCTTTATGGTCATTTAAGCGGGCATTGGATAGGCATTTGGAAGTTATTGGGCTAGTATAGGTTAGGTAGGATTCGGTCGGCGCAACATCGAGGGCCGAAGGGCCTGTACTGCGCTGTATCCTTCTATGTTCTATGTTCTATAGAACATAGAACAGTACAGCACCGAACAGGCCCTTCAGCCCATGATGTTATGCCGACTATTGATCCTCATGCATGCACCCTCACATTTCTGTGACCATATGCATGTCCAGCAGTCTCTTAATTGTCCCCAATGACCTTGCTTCCACAACTGATGTTGGAAATGCATTACATGCTCTCATAACTCTCTGTGTAAAGAACCCGCCTCTGACATCCCCTCTAAACTTTCCTCCAACCAGCTTAAAACTATGACCCCTCGAGGTGCCATTTCTGCCCTGGGAAATAGTCTCTGGCTATCGACTCTATCCATGCCTCTCATTATCTTGTATACGTCAATTAGGTCCCCTGTCCTCCTCCTTTTCTCCAATGAAAAAGGTCCGAGCTCAGTCAACCTATATTCATAAGATAAGCCCTCCAGTCCAGGCACCATCCTGATAAACCTCCTCTGAACCCACTCCAAAGCATCCACATCTTTCCTATTATAGGGCGACCAGAACTGGACGCAGTATTCCAAGTGCGGTCTAACCAAAGATTTATAGAGCTACAACAAGATCTCACGACGAAAGAATATGCTTCAGCAATTTATTTATACAAATTGACTATCTTCTAAATGCAGTATTATTCGCTGTAAAACCGTATTTTTTTTTTGCATTTTGGCCTCAGCCCAAAACCAAAAGTAATAATTACAATTAACTTATTTATTAAGACATATGAATTCATGAGTTAGATTCGAATGAACATGACATTGGCTGGGAGATGTGGCGGAATGGGGGCAGTGGTCTTGGGGACTACATGGGGAGTACAATGATATTCCCCAGTCATCATCGCTCTTTCTGACAAACAGAATTAAATCTAATGCATAACAAGGAAACAGCTAGCATTTGGGAGATGCAATGCTGTATGACAATGTGAACTAAAATGGATAATTTTAAATGTGATAAAGTGAACTATATTTTACATACACACCATTTAATCATTGGGAATACAGATTGAGTAGGATCACCGGACCAGAAACATTCATTTTGATTTATCTTCACAGATACTACCAGACTTGCTGAGCTTGCCCTCGAAGTTCTGTTTTTCTTTTTTTTGAGTTTAATCATATTGTTTAAATGTGGCAGGATATCTAAAGTTAAAAGCAGACAATAATAACAAAAAGTGGCGGGTTATGGGGACAGTACATAGAACAAAGAACATAGAAAAATACAGCGCAGTATCGGCCCTTCGGCCCTCAATGTTGCGCCGACCGAATCCTACCTAACCTACACTAGCCCAATAACTTCCAAATGCATATCCAATGCCCGCTTAAATGACCATAAAGAGGGAGAGTTCACCACTGCTACTGGTAGGGCATTCCATGAACTCACAACCCACTGTGTAAAGAATCTACCCCTAACATCTGTCCTATACCTTCCACCCCTTAATTTAAAGCGGTGTCCCCTTGTAACAGCTGACTCCATTAGCGGAAAAGGTTCTCAGTGTCTACCCTATCTAAACCCCTAATCATCTTGTACACCTCTATCAGATCTCCCCTAAACCTTCTTTTCTCCAATGAGAACAGCCCCAAGTGCCTCAGTCTTTCCGCATACGATTTTCCTACCATACCAGGCAACATCCTGGTAAACCTCCTCTGCACTCGTTCAAATGCCTCCACATCCTTCCTATAGTATGGCGACCAAAACTGCACACAATACTCCAGATGAGGCCGCACCAGCGTCTTATACAACTGCAACATGACCTCAGGACTCCGGAACTCAATTCCTCTGCCAATAAAGCCCAGTACACCATATGCCTTCCTCACAGCACTATTTACCTGGGTGGCAACTTTCAGAGATCTGTGTACATGGACACCAAAATCCCTCTGCTCATCCACACTACCAAGTAGCCTACCATTAGCCCAGTAATCCATCTTCTTGTTACTCCTACCAAAGTGAATGACTTCACACTTAGCTACATTGAATTCCATTTGCCACCTTTCTGCCCAGCTTTGCAACTTGTCTATATCCCGCTGTAACCTGCCACATCCTTCCTCACTACCCACAACTCCACCGACTTTTGTGTCATCCGCAAACTTACTCACCCAGCTTTCAAGCCCCTCCTCTAGATCATTTATAAAGATAACAAAAAGCAATGGTCCCAAAACAGATCCTTGAGGTACACCGCTAGTAACTGCACTCCAAGATGAACCTATACCATCAACTACTACCCTCTGTCTCCTTCCAGCCATCCAATTTCTAATCCAAACCTCTAATGCACCCTCAATGCCATACCTCCGTAGTTTTTGCATTAGCCTACCATGGGGTACCTTATCGAACGCCTTACTAAAATACATATACACAACATCTACTGCTTTACCCTCGTCCACCTCCTTAGTGACCTGCTCAAAGAACTCAATAAGGTTTGTGAGGCACGACCTACCCTTCACAAAACCATGCTGACTATCCTTGATCACATTATTCCTATCCAGATGTTCATAAATCTTATCCCTTACAATTCTCTCTAAGACTTTGCCCACAACAGAAGTGAGACTTACTGGCCTATAGTTACTCGGGCTGTCCCTACTCCCCTTCTTGAACAAGGGGACCACATTCGCCATCCTCCAGTCTACTGGTACTATTCCCATTGACAATGACAACATAAAAATCCAGGCCAATGGCTCTGCATCTCCTCCCTAGCTTCCCAGAGGATCCTAGGATAAATGCCATCAGGCCCAGGAGACTTATCTATTTTCATCCTTTCCAGTATTCCCAAAACCTCTTCCCTACATACTTCAATGCCATCCATTCTAATCACTTGTGACTTAATATTCACACCAGCAACAGTGTCCTGTTCCTGATTGAATACTGACGAAAAGTATTGATTTAGTGTCTCAGTACAGGAGACTAACAGTAGAAATATAGTCATTCCAAGCTAGAAGGGACAATGGGCTGAGTTTCCCCCATTTTTGCTGTAATCAAAGATTTACAGGATATTTAGTAAAATATTCTTTCTTTCTTTTCAATCTTAAAGAAGAAACAGATTTCGGTCGTAACAGGTGTCACAGACACACCAACTATAATAGGAACCGGAAAGGACTACATTGTCCATATATAACCAAATTCAGCATGTAGTCCTGTCAAGAAATAAGAAATATTGTGATACGGAAACATGAAATACAAACAGAAATGATGAAGAAGCGCAACAGATGAGGAAGTATCTGCAGAGAGAAACAGAGTTAACATATCGAATATGATGTGACACTGTTCTGAAAACGTCATATTGAAATCAAAGGTTAATTCTGTATATCTCTGCTCAGAGGGTGCCAGACCTGCTGTGTTTTCCTCTATCGATTACTTGCTCTTTCTGAACTGTGAAAAATTGACTGATCTGAACGATATAAGCAAAGCTGCTATCTCAGTTGACTCTCGAGTATTTTGTATGGACATTAAATGGGAAATTACAAAGCTCTAAATATCCATGACATTGTTGAAACAAAAACCGAAGTTGTTGCAAAAGGTCTGCAACATCTACGCAGAGAAAGCAGAATTAACGTTCCTAGTTCAGTGGCCCTTCCGCCGAACGGATGGTAGCCCTCAAAATGTTGATTAATATACCGCAGAGGCTGAATAGCTGTTCATGGAGACTGTGAGTAGCTAACAATAGGGGGTGAGTAATGGAAGACCACGTGAGAACTAGGCCTGGTGTATGGGTCGGGGGCATTGAGGAGTTCAGTCCCTAAAATTATTGAACATTATTTGGGTCTGAATGGCTGCAGGGTCCACCCACTGAAAATGAGGTGTTGCTCTTCCAGCTTGCGTTGAAATGTCCTGGAAAACTGCAGCAAGCCTGACGCAGAGATACTGGCCAGGGAACAGGATGGGGTATTAAACTGACAGGCCACTGGAAACTCAGGGTCTTTTGCATAGGTACAGCTTGGATATTCTGTGAAATCGTCACCCAGTTTACCTTTAGTTTCCCCATGTAGAGCAGATCACAATGTGAGCAGCGAATGGAGTAGAAATGTTGGGAGGATGCTGCTTCACCTGGAAGCAGTCTTACCCTTGGATAGTGACGTAGGAGGATGTAAATGGGAAAGTGTAACACCACGGGCAGGGGGAAAGTTAAGTGTACCTGTGGTGGGGCTGGGGAAGGTCTGGTGGGGAGGTGTGTGCAGGTGAATAACGAGCGGACCAGAGTGTCCTTGAAGAAATGGTCACTTCAGAAGGTGGAAACGGAGAGGAGACAAATATGTGAATAGTGGTGGCATCTCAATGGAGGTGGGAAAATGCAGACTGATGATCTTTTTAATCTGAATGCTGGTGGAATGGTAAGTAAGTTCAAGGAAAACTCTAACACTGTTGCAGGAGGGAGGAGAGAGGGTGAGGGTAGAAGTGCAGGAGGTGGGTCAGACCTGGTTGAGGGCCCTGTCGTGAAGGGGAATTCTCGGTTGTGGAAGATGGTGAACATTTCTGAGGCCACATTTTGATGTAGACGTCATCAGAACCAATGTGGTGGAGACGGAGGAACTGGGAGAATGGAATGGAGCCTTTGCAGGCAAACAGGATGTGAGGATGTTTACTCTATATATCCGTGGGAGTCGGTGGGTTCAGTCTGGATATCAATGACAGGTCTATCCCCAGAAATAGAAGCAGAGATGTCGAGGAAATGAAGGGAGGAGTCAGAGGTAAACAAGGTGAAAGTAAGGGAGGGGTGCAAATTGGTAACGATGAACTTTTCCAATTCTGGACAAGAGAGAGGAACAGTAACGATTATATCGTCTACGTCTCAGAGAAAGAGTTGTGGATGGGGGCTGGAATGGAATTGGAACAAGGAATGGTCTACGTACCCCATGAAGGAACAGGTATAACATGGGCCCACGTATGTATCCATGCACCCCCTCTGTATTGCAGGAGCAGGCTGAGGCAATGGGGTTGCATGGTCAGTTCTGTTTGTGGAACTCTGCTATCAGAGGACCATCAACGTCGGGACTGTTATGTTGGGGTGAGTCAGGGCGGGGCGTGGAGGGGGAGGTGGGGGTAGGGGCTAGTGGGTGGGAATCTCCAGATGAAACGTGGTCAGATTTAGTTCATAAAATAGCCTGATGTGCCATGGCAGGGTTATGGACGAGCAGGAGATATGTGGAGATATCTGAGAGCTGGCACTCAGCCTCTGAAATGTAGAGTTGAGTCCATCAGACTACAGCAGCTCCTCCCTTATAGGCACAGGCTGAATAACATCGTCAGGGTTGGATAGAAGCATACAGCGTACAGTCTGTTCAGAGGTTTATAGGTTGGATAGGGTGAGGGGATACAGAGAATTTAAGACAACCAAATTCACATGGAGTGTTCTCAATGAACAGATTGAGTTCAAGTAAACGCCAGAGAAATGGATCCAGGTGGAGGGAGAGTATTTAAGATCGCCGAAGAGACTATCGGATGGGGAGTGGACTCTTGCCCAAAGAAATGGACACTGAGGAGAAGACAATGGAAGAGAAGTTCAACATTATGTCGTTCCTGAAATTCATTGAAGTGGGGGCACAGAGGGATAAAGCTGAGACCTTTTGAGTACAGAACATTCAGCATTAGAGCGTGGAAAGTTAGGATGGATGGTGAATGCACGACAGGAGGTGGGCTTGGGGGAGTGGATGACTCAGATTGCAGGGCATGAGTGGGGTGGGAGGTTCCAGAGGCTCATAGGCATCTCTAAGTTATTCCATCTTGTGGGCCTGGTATATCTGGCGAGCATGGCGAATGAGCTGGAGAATGAAGTAGAATTGGGGAATGGTGCAGCCTTGAGCCAATGCGATGTGATGCTGTTGGACAGAGAAAATGTTGATCTCATTGGCACTGACATCGTGCGATCGGTCCTCAGAAAGTAACTGATTGAAAATAATCGGAATCTTTATCTTATTGTAATGCTCTGATTTCATTGCGGTGACACTCAAACAGCAAGGTCTTACTTTTCTGAGACTTTAGACCAAACTGTGAAAATAGAATGTATCTTGTTGTTATTAATAAAACAAATCCTTCCATGGTTTTGGAAGGCAGTAGCAAGGGCATAGTTTATTTGTAATTCCCAATAGCTCTGGGGAAGGTGTCATTGTTCATTGAGGAAATTACTAGCACGGAATTTCCTCTGATTTCCATTAATCACAGTTTGCTGTGGGTGAATGATGCTACATGAGTCAAAAATTACTTTGATGCAAGGGAAGTTACTCTGATATCACCGCAAATGAAATTAGAAAATCAGTTAAAATGGTAAAGAGCTGAAAATGTGTTGCTAGTTAAAGCGCAGCAGGTCAGGCAGCATACAAGGAACAGGAAATTCTACGTTTCGGGCATAAGGAATTTCCTGATGAAGGGCTTATGCCCGAAACGTCGAATTTCCTGTTCCTTGGATGCTGCCTGACCTGCTGCGCTTTAGCCAGCAACATATTTTCAGCGTTGATCTCCAGCATCTGCAGACATCACTTTTTACTCTAAAATGGTAAAGAGCAAAATGATAGAACACAGCTTGTTTGAACAATGTGGTCCCTGTCCTCACAACGTTTAAGGAAAAACTGATGCAGGGACTTCTGATACTGAGGAGAGGTTCACCCTATTTGTGATGAGACTCTTTGGTTCCGCACTGTGACACAGAGACAGAAAGAAGTTCCATTCTGTGTGGGGAGCAAAACCACCCTGTTGACGATGCATTGGACGGTGACAGACACACACTATTGTCTGTTTCTGGTGGACGTTGATCATCCCAATCTCATCATTCACTGATGTCCAATAGCAATACAGAAGCCAGCAGTTCCCATCACCCCAGTTGAAAAGCAAAAAGGGAAAGGGTGGCCAGTGGAAGTGGGGGTAACTAGGGAACTGGTGTAACTTACAGTGGGAGTGGGAGAAGAAAGATGTTAAGACATGTCATCAGTGGAAGAGTATGTAGCAGCAGAAAGGGCAATGCAAGGGAAGTAGGAGTGTATAAAAAGAGTAGGAAGGCGGTGGAAGAATGGCTAATGAAGTTTTAGTGACTAGGAAATACTTGCTTTTTCAAAAGTGAGATTGGGTGAAAAACATGTCTGTTCAGGAAAATTGGGATCTGGTTTCATTGAAAATTACGATTTGATGTACTTCTTTTTCTATCAATTGATTCTTGATCAGATTGCACATTCACTCTGTATTTCTGTATCTCCATCGAATGCAGATGACATGTTTTTATTTTCTCCCCTGGTATAGTGTCTGAACATTTTTTTGATATTTTTTAACATTACGTATTTGCTTCCAATTCAATGTAGATATGAGAATATGATTTGATCTCTTGCAGTTTGTCCATATCGTAGAATTTAATTGAGTGTTTATCCTCATCACATTCGCTGAATCAAACAATGAGTCTGTGTCCATTCTGCAGAAGAAAAATTTCTTCGTTCTGACTATTGTTACAAAGGACAGTGCCACACAAAAGGCGAATATTCCAATGCAAGGTGCCAATCCATAGTTCACGCTAAATTCGGTACACACTTTATGAATAAGACATACTGAGGGCCAGAGTGAATTCAACTCTGTGTAGAAAATGTTATTTGCAGCTCCCTCATAAGAAGTGTTAACTACATCACTCTGTAAATTCCTCAAAATAGGAATAGCAAGAGACTGGAATTCTTGATTCTTCTTCTGTGAATAACATGTGGCGAATATGAAGGAAGTCAAGGTTTGTTTGTGATATTCATAAATGATGATGGTGAGAATGTGGAAGATGGACGGCAGTGGAATGATAACTAATGTTGGGATGACACGAAGATTATCTGGGTGGTTCACAGTGAGGTGGAAAGGGTTAGGCTATACGATGATATAAACAGATGATTTCTATATCCAGATTAATGCCCGGTGAAATTTAACAGTGAAAAATGTGAGATGATGCACATCTTAATTAACAAGACAAGTGAGTACTCAAACTGTCAAGGGCGAAGGCTAAATTTGCTCCTTTTTTCATTGCAACAGGTAAGGTTGAGGAGGGAATCTGGTACAGGTGTACAAGAAGGAGAAAGTGAGCAATGCAGATGCAGGAGATCAGAGCTGAAAATGTGTTGCTGGAAAAGCACAGCAGGTCAGGCAGCATTCAAGGAGCAGGAGAATCGACGTTTCGGCTTATGCTCTTCTTCAGGAATGAGGAAGGTGTGCCAAGCAGGTTAAGACAAGAGGTAGGGAGGAGGGACGTGGGGAAGGGGCGTTTGGAATGCAATGGATGGAAGGATGTTAAGGTTAGGGTGATAGGCCGGAGACGGGGTGGGGATGGAGAGGTCAGGAAGAAGATTGCAGGTCAAGAAGGTGATGCCGACTCCGAGGGTTGGGACTGAGATAAGGTGGTGGCGGGGAGGGTGTGGGGTGGGGGAGGTTTGCATGAGAAAGCTGGAGAAATCTGCATTCATCCCTTGCGGTTGAAGGGTTCCTAGGTGGAAAATGAGGCGCTCTTCCTCCAGGCGTCTCGTGTTGTCATGGTCTGGCAATTATCTTCAAAACTTCCAGTCACTGCATCCACATGGAGAGAACTTTTGGCGACTGAAAGAGCCATTGCTATCCCAGGCTTTGTCTATCCAACAAAACCAAAACTCGAAATAAAGACACGAGCACCTCACGCTTGCTGTTTAAAATCCTGCAAAGAGCCCCCAATCTGTTGTGGACTAGGCTAGACCACTTAAACTATTCTTAAGCAGGCAGCCCAGGGCATAACTTTGTAATTTGTTTCGGGAAGTGTACAATAATAATTACCAGGAATAAGATAAGGAGGCTGTCAACTAAACTTTAAAGCAGACAAAACTTTAGTCACAAAATTACACAATGAATGCAAAGAACAGAAAAAGGAACCCCTACGAGCTCAACCTATCCACCTAGACTTAATTATGCTGTTCCAAATATACACAACAGTCCCAATATGCAAACTCATTTTAAAAACCAGTAGAAATGGAACACATGCTTTCAGGTTGAAGTTGAAGGACAGAAAATCGAGAGAGTTTCCATACAACTCCCTGTTGAACTTCCCAGATCAAGACACAACTGACAACTGCTCAGCTCAGCTCGTTGAGCTAAAAAAAAAGCTGACCACTCCCCTTTCATTATACAGGTCCCTTCTAAAGCATGACCACTTTAACCATAAGTTTCATCTGCTTCCATACTTCATTTCTCTACGAAGCCAGACTGATCGGAGTCAGGCCCCATTTTAATGCCCCTCTGAAAACAATCAAGGACGTAGTCTCCTGGAGCCAAGGAAAAGCTTTGAGAAAAAAAGCGACTAGCTTTGTGACAGAGAAGACGGTTTAGTTTTCTGTACGGATGTCAGAAGCTGGTGGGATTGGCTAACTCTATCAGAGTGTGACTGCTGACAGGTTTGTGAACAACAAGATGTTCAGTGCAGGGTCACAAACTCAGTGCACATTGAGGCGGTGAAAGTTCATTCAGAACCAAGATGCGGGTCCCCAGAGCTATGTAAACTATCATAGAATCATAGAGTTCAACACCAAAGAGACAACCCCTTCAGCCCAAAATGGTTTATGCTGACCAAAATGCCCATCAGTGCTCACCCAGGTTTCCTGCCCTTGGCCAATTCCCTTCTCAAAGTTTCCTATCTATATATTTGTACAAACGTGAAGACGTGTATTGCAGAAAACACGTTACATTTCACGGTATCAATGTTTTGATTTGGAAATACTGAGTGTTAGTTCATAACACTCAAGTTTTAATGCAATCAATTTTTATTATTTTGTAGCGACACAGATTTAACAGTCAACTCCTTCATAGTCTCCTCATGGTATCACCACTGTAGGGCTAGTCTGGTGAAACTCCATTACACTGTCTCGCTGCAGCAAGTACATCATTCATCACAAAGGAGAGAAAATCTGTTCACATTTCTCCAAGTACTGTCTCAACAACACTTTACAACTGCAGGATGGTGTCTTCACTCTTAGACTTAATCATTGTGTAATGAAGGGCACCACTCATTTACTGTGCTGTTTAATTACTGCTCGATATGAATTCTGTCAGTGACTCATGACAAAAGACCATTTCGCCTTCTCATAAATACAAGATGAGAAGGATGATATGTTTTACCAAATCATTTCATTGCCTTATGAAGCAAAGCCAGACCAACAGCAACATCACTAGTGCCATTGAAGATGGTTGGAAATGCTGAGGAGGCAATGGGCTAGGCTGTATTATCTTCGGAATTATAACCCAGGGACCCAAGCAATGATCCAGACCCCGGATTTGAATTCCACCTCAGCAATATTGAATTCAATAAAATATGAGGAATTAAGAATCAAATAAAACGATTAAGCTATTGTTGATTGTCCTACCTGGCACCTTTATGCTCTTCAGGGAAATCTACCATCTTCACCTGGTCGGGCTGACGTGTGACTCCAGACCTACAGCAATGTGGTTAACGCTCAGTTGAAGTTTGCATTGGCCAAACCAGGCACTCAGTTATATTACTCACCACAAAGTCTCAAAGAAATGAAAGTGGATGGACCTAAGCACTGTCTACTTACAGCCCACGGGCTGCAGTGGGACAGAAAGGCTGCTCACCAACACCTTCTCAAGGACAATGAGGAAAGCATCCCATTATTGAATAAAAGTAGATGATCACACTTTACCAAAGAGAGACAAAGGTGCATAACTCACTTTAAACAAGGACTTTGATGTATACCCTAAATGGGGATGATTTTCAGTAAGATGGGAACAGGAAAAAAAAAAGATAACGTTAATCTCCTTTATATTTCCATTCCAGCTGATCATCAATAATTCATTTGTATGGTTCATTCTGTGTACATGTCTCTTTCTACATCTATTCAAATCACTCCTTCTCCCTTCCACAACAGACGTTCCTGTCACCAACATCAATTACACTATTTCCCAGCGATGTTCAGTTCTGATGTATGGTCAGTGGATTCGAAGTGCCAATTCTGCTGTTTTTCTCTCGACCCGAAGCTGCCAATGCTGCTCAGTGTCTCTGGCAATTTCTTGTTGTTTTTGTTTCTGATCTCTAGCATCATGCTTTGTTTTATTTAATGTTGTCATCACACGGGATACCTGCATCTTTGGCAAGGGCAGCATTTGTTGACCATCACCAAATGCCCTTTATTGTGATGTTATTCTTCCAGGCAGTATGGAGCCAAGCACAGTGTTGTGGGGCTGAGTCAGACCAGATAACAATGCTCGATTTCTTTAACCAAAGGATATCAGTGAAATAGATACAATTATAGTTAAAATGTTGGTGATGTTATGGTTGTTATTAGTGAAAATCGCTTTTATTTTCAATTCATGCATTTGAATATATATTCTGACATCATCTGTGGTAGTATGTGAAACAGTGTCTTTATGTGGAATAACCTGTGCCTCTGAGTTAAATTTCTTACGACATTACTACTCTGACACGGAGTCGCTGTCATGAAGTTACGTTAGAGACAAGAACAAGGTTGTTAACGAAATATTTGTAACTGAAAGAGTGTTCATAGGAGAGTTGGAACCATAAAGTCAGAATTTTGCTAAGGCATAGATAATGGTTTATTAAACATCAGCATTGACACTAAGATGGGGACTGGGGATATAATCGAACTGGTCCTGAAAGGTTTTGTGATGGACAGAATACTGAGACATAAATGAATTCAGAACAAAACGGTACATCGGGATTGTGAACAGTCTTGTTCTGAGATCTTTGTGAGGCCAGAGGTGTGGTTGGTTCTGAAATTTTTGGGTAGTGAATAGCATTTACATTTCAAACTGAAGACTATTGTTTTCGGCTTTGCCAGATATAGATAACAGAAATATAAATGAGTTTCATCATGGCTTATGGCAATATAAGTGAACAGAGATGCGGACACTTACCAGGAACACCAACAATAGCAAGGAAGGGATAGTAACCTGCTTGGATAATCAACAGTACACCATATATCCGAGTTGGCAATGTCAGCCAAGACCAGGAAAGAAAAGAAAGACCATCCGATAAACCCCTGTCCATTGTTACAGCATTCCAGTTTACTGTTCTCAGATAATGATCCTTTAAAGGAACATTCCAGACGATTCTCAGATGTTTATCTCTCCTCTTCCGGTCTCTGCAGCTGTTGATCCCTGTTAATGTGGAGGTGATGCATCTGCTTCTTCAATGGGACAAAACATTGCAAGAAGCCCCTTACTAATAGAAGAGGGAAACCATCCAGTGACACAATTAGGATCCATTGAGACTGACATCCATTACAGTCACTGAACAAACAGATTCAGTTTAATCCTTTCAGTGTGGTTCCTCCATATCACAATAACAACTGGACTAGATTGAATGTTGGTATCGCTTGGATATTGGTCACATCTTCCATCACCAATTGCTCTCGTGAAGTTCGTTGTGAGGGAGAATGATGGATGTTTTCTTATCGCAGGCAAGATGATTCTGCTGTGTTGTGTGTTTGCAATGTTGTAACCGCCTGAACCTCCCACCACCACCACCCCCAAAAACACAATCTAGATGCAGTAACCATGCTGATCCGTCCTAGACTAGAACAGGGGCCAACCAATAGATTTACAGTGGACAGTTTTGCCCTGACCATAGGCAGGAAGTGTGGATCTGTCTGGACTTTCCTCACATTGCTCTAATAAGGCAATTTTGTTTCTTCAACACACACTGTGCGTCAGCACTGTTTTATATAAAATCACAAACACTTTAATACACTTTATTGGCTTCAAAGGAATAAGACTCACATTTTTTGAATTCCGTCCAAAGCTAAATATGGCATGTTGTCAGAAAGCTGGTCCCTTTACAAGGTCATGTTGTCCTTCATTTTCTTTTGTCAGAGAGGGTCTAAACGATCCAAGATTCCAATATGTCTGAATTTTGAAATATTCATTGGGTCACTTTTATGTATACCTAGCAGGCAATGCCTCAGGCAGTAGTCTTTCAAGTCTTAAAAAATGTCTTGTATAATCAGGAGGATATGGTCAGCTCTCTAGATCGGCAGATTGGTTCAGATTGGTGGTTAGTTTAGTCAGGGTTACTGATAAAACTGAATGCACTCCCTCTTCTTCTACCATTCTGACCGCACAAGTTTTTTTGCATCGGATTTACTCCTTGTGCTAAGGGGCTTGTTTATTGGGACTTTGCAAATATTTGGAACAACATCCTTAAGTCGGTATACCCTGTCGAGTTTGGATAGAACAAGTTATTCGGGTATTCCATTTTTGTTCCTTGTGTTTCATTCGGTAATGTGGTAAATACATTCTGTTTGTTTAAAAGTCAGCATTCTGACCAATTAATTCACTCTGGGAATATCTTAGATACAGTAAACGTCAACAAATAGCCTAAAAAATATTTTGGGGAACCGGGCCTGGTCCATTACAGATTGGGGGCCACTTATGGGATTTAGTCAGAGAGTGGGTGGTGTTAGTGTCTCTTCCTTCGGGTGTTGATTTGGTCGAGTAAACAGAACTTCGGATAGCAATGGCTGTTGTAGTCACCGATTGTGTTTTGGAGGTGGAAGAATTAATATTGGGTTTTTTACAAAATGCATTTTAAATCCAAGCTGCAGGCATTAGTGGACGAGCTGAAGTTGAAGCTACCTCCTAATGTGAGGAAAGATGAGATGCTTACTGCAGTGGCTCACCATTCCAATTTGCTGGAAATTCCAGCAGGATGTGTAGAGATGACTAAACTTCAATCGCAAATGAATCAGTTTGCGTAATGACTAATACCACAAGAGAAAGAAAGAGAATGAATAAGTTTAGCAGAGGAAAGAGGAAAAAAAATACCAATAGCTTTAGCAGAATAAAAAGGAAAATAGGGAGCATTCAGCTTCAGAGATGGACACTTAGAATGGAAAGTCACCTTAAAGGACTGAGCTGATGCTGAAGGTAAACTTAGTGTGGAACAGCGTGAGGATGAGCAAACCCATGGTGGTCGAAAGCCTGGTCATAAATGTTTTGGGCATGTTCACTGAAAAGCACTGGTGGAGAGAGAACAGGACATACAAAATATAGAATATACATGGTATATTCATGGAAATATTTTTTTATTTCACTTGAACAAAGTAGCTAAACAATTGCAGTGGCCAGTGAGCATGTGTGTTATCTTGATCCAGTCAGAACTTGTGAGTACAGCTAGTGAGGTATTCACAACATTATTAGAGGAGTGATCTGGAGAGTATGAGTAGGGTAAAAAGTGCACATGAGCTTGTGCCAGAAGCCTACAGACAATGTTTCAGCAATCTAAGGCGGAATGTTGTCAAACCCATATTTAGCTTGAAAGGGTCAAAAAAGTAATTTTGATAGATGGATAAGAGCTTTACAAAGAGAGCAAAGTTATGATGCTCTTCGAGAGACAATTAATTTGGAGGAGTTCAAAACTTCTCTGCCTGACATAATGCAAACACATTTGGAAGATCAGAGAGTTAAAACAACGTTGCTTCTGAATGTGAGTATGTCTCGTGATTAATCATTATAAAACTTGGTTTAGTTTCCAGAATCAATTTCAGTACTTGAGGGATAGAAATTGGGGCAAAGAGAATTCTTCACGTGGAAAGGGAAAGGTAGATTTCGGTGAAGGTCGTAATGATAACTTATCACAGGATAAAAAGGAAGTACTTGAAGGAGACAAAGAAGTTAAAAAGCTCTGATGCTTTCACTGCAACAAATTAGATCATATGAAATCACTCTGTTGGTAGATTCATGAAAAGAAACACAGATGCAGGAAAAGAGGATAAGCCTGGGAGTTTTGTTGGAGTGGTAACATAAGGCACAGTGGAAGCTAAAATGCTGCAACAGAGTGTACAAGCAGTTTGGAGGTTTGTTAAGTTGGAAATGCCGGATCTGCTTTGAAAATATACCTGCAATGGGAAAGTTTATTCACATAGGGCAGGTAAAGAGGATGCAATATTAAGAGACACAGTATCCTCTCAGACTGTGATGATGAAGGATAAGAAGATATGTACTCCTGAAGGATTATTTCCAGAAAAAAGTACTGCTAAAGGGAATTCGCCATGTGACAAAAAGTGCAAAATTATGTGAAGCGAAGATAGAGTGCCCAGAAAGGTGTGGAGAAATTGTGGTAGGAAAATTGGACAAACTCTCAGCTCCAGCTATACAATTTGTCCTTGCGAAAAATATAGCTGATTCACTAGTACGAGTGCTGCCTACTCTGGTTGAAAAGCCAGTGGAGACGCAGGCAACTGAAGCAATGCAGGAGTCTTATCGTGGAAGCTTCCCTGATTGTGGGGTAACAAAGTCCCAATGTCACCAGTTAAAAAAGAGAGATCAAAAATGTAAAGAGAAGGAAGCTTAAGTGGCATTAACAGAGACGTTGTTCCATCAAATAATTGAGACAAAACAGGAGCAAACCGGTGATCATGCAAATATTTTAGCTCAGCTAAACTAACTGAGTTATAGCAGAAAGATAAAATTTTAAAGCAGTTGTATCAAAATGCGTATACGTTAGGAATTTTGAAGATATTCCTGAGTGTCATTACCTTAAAAATGATGCCCGAATGAGGAAATGGAGACGATCATACATTTGAGGAGATAATAATTGAGCAGAGGTTCGTCAAATTGGGGACCGAAAGGACGTGATGCGAATGGGACATGAGCTACTACTTCGAGGTCACCCAGGACTGAAGAAAACACGGACTGAAATACATTTCACTGGCCTGGACTGCAACAGGATGTAGTTGAATTTTGCCAGACTAGTCATACATGTCAGGTAATTGGAAAAACACAAGCAATATTAACCCCAGCACATTTATTTAACTATTTCAGTACTTGAGGAGCCTTATATAAGAGTCTTAATTGATTGTCTAGGTCCCCGAACTCAAACAAAAAAGTGGGCACCACTATTTGTCAACAATAATGGATGCAACGACTAGATTTCCAGAGGCCATTCCAAGATGCAATATCACAGCTAAACGAATTGCACAGGAATGAATCTTTTTTTAAAAAAATAGATACGGACTACCAATAGAGATACAGTGAGATCAAGGTTCAAAATTCACATCCCAAATTATTCACTATAATATCACAGGAATGAAGCAATTCAAATGTACTGTGTACCATCCAAAGTTGCTGGGACTGCTAGAAAGGTGACATTAAAAATTAAAGACTATGTTGAGGGTTTATGGTCAGGGTTATCCCGATGATTAAGGTAAGGGAATTCCATTTGTGTTTTATGTGATCGGGGTGCACCAAATAAACCCAGAGCAAATTCCATCATTTTGAATTAGTTTCTGGGTATTAAATGAGAGGACCATGAAAATTGATTAAGGAGGAAATAGTCAATCAGAGTTCAAAGGCCACACATTTGTACTAGGTCTCAAATTTTAGGGAACGATTAATAGCGCTGGGGAATTGGTTACACAGCATTTAAAAGTATTTTAGCATGCAAGAAAGCAGGAAATAAAAAAATGCAATTATGCTATCGCGGATAAGGTATTACTGTTACTTCCAGTGTAAGGGGAACCTTGAAAAACAAGGTTTAGTTGACATTATAAAATACAAAGGACATTGAGTGAGGGTTAACTACTTGATAAGGACTCCAGACGGAGAGAAATCGTACAGTGTATGTCATGCGAATAGGCTCAAAATATACTTTGACAGAGAAGGATTGCAAGAGGACAACGTGTTAATGATTATGGCACAGAAGGAAGAACCAAGTTCAGAGGATTCTGAATTAGCCATTCCTCAAATTAAAGTGGACAATGATGTGGTTGTCGAAAACTGGGATAAATTATTGAGTCACCTTCCTGAGAAAAAAATTGAAATGACCAGAAAGAATCATTTCAATATCCTGGGGAGATATGCAGATATTAACTTGGAAGTACTCACCTAATTGTGCATAATGTAGCTATAGGAGATGTCGTTACCATTAACCAACATCTTTACAGGCCTAATCCTCTAAAGTTGGCATAGGCTTAGAAGGAGATTGAATGCCAGCTCTAAGATGGCATAGTCAACATGTGTTACAGTGAATGGAAATCACCCATAGTCATGTTGCCAAAGCCAAGTGGTACCCATCGATTAAGTGTGGACTATCGTAACGTTAATGCATTTAAAAAGGTTGATGTATACACAGTTCCACGGTTGGAAGACTGTGTTGAAAATGTGGGACAAGCAACTTTCATTTGGTATGAAAAACATGCCGGCCACATTTCAGGGAATAACCAATAAATTGTCAGATTATCCAAACCTGTGGTGCACATGGATGACATAGTGATTTTTAGTCACTCATGGAAGGAACACTTACAGCATTTATTAGACTTGTTTGACTGACTTCGGAAGGCAGGTTTGATGGTAAACGTCGTGAAAAGTGCATTTGCCAAAGCAAAAATCATCATTCTGGGCCATGCTATTAAACATAGATAAACGATGCTATGAGATGTAAACATTTAGGTAATTGAGGAATTTCCCGCACCATCGACAAAAGGATCAGTTCCTGAAACTGAGTGGATTTTATTGAATGATTGTGCCTTAATTTCGCAGTGTGACGGCTCCAGTCAGGGAATTGTTAAAGAAAGGGAAGAAGTTGCAGTGGACAGAGGACTATCAAAAGGCATTTCACGGCATGAAATATGTGTGAGCCACTGCCCCACGATCAGACGCACCTGATTATGTAAAACCATTCAAGGTGGATTTAAATACGAGTGATGTGGTTATCAGTGCTGGGCTCTTGCAGGAAGATGACGACAAGACAAAGAGACCTATTTGGTAGTTCGCCAAGAATTTCAGCGTTCATTGGCAGAAATATTCAACAGCTGAGAAATAGACTGTGAGCTTTGTGCTGGCATTACAATGTTTCAGTGTTTATATTACCAGCAACGTATCTGAGACAACCATATACACTGATCATAACCCATTGAAGTTTTTGGAGAAATTTAAGGACAAAAATACTGGACTGTTAAGCTGGAGCTTGTTGTTACTGCCATTCAATTGGAAACCTGTGCACGGGGCAGGTCTGGAAAATATGATTTCCAGTGCATTGTTGAGACTGGAGTGGCAAACGGAGGCACTCAATGATGGAAGTACCACACACTGACTCCGGATGTAGTTGTGCACATTTGCATGTTTATATTAAACGAATTTGCATGCGCATTTTAATGTACAAACCACTATTTTTGGGAGTTTTGAAAACCAAAGCCATCTTTGGATATTGACGACTCAACTATATATCGGGGGGAGCTGTCAAACGGCGGTATCTTTACAAGGTTATGGTGTCCTTGAATTGTTTCCAGAGATGTTCTAAACGACCCAAGGTTCCAACATGTCTCAATATTGAATGCTTCATTGGGATCCTTTGGATTTATCTAACAGATAATGCCTCGGGAAGAAGGCTTTCAAGTCTTTTAAAAAAGCCTCGTGTAATCAAGGGGATGTGGCCAGCTCTCCAACTACACAGGAAAGTTCAATTCGAGGGTTAGTTGAGTCAGGGTCATTGTTGAAACTGGATGCTCTCCCCCTCCATCAGAGACTAAAGAGTCAAGTTTAGACATAAAACGCACAGACAATGTCATAATTAGTAAACTATTCCTATTTTTACATCAGGTATAGCTGTCTCTAAAATGTCTTTTAAATCAAAATCACTTTGATGAGATCTGCGCATTTATTTCCAGAACTTAAAGAAGAAACGGATTATAGTTTAATACATTGTCACTGGCACAAGTAATGGGAACAGGAATGGAGCATATTGTCCAAGTATAACCGGGGCCAACATCCAAACAAATCAAGATAAAGCAAAATACGAGCGATAGTGGAAATCTGAAATACAAATGCATAATGATGAGAAATGCAGCAGAAGTTGCAGGATCTGGACAGAGAAACAGAGTTAACATATCGAGTCTTATATGAACCTGTTCTGAACAAGTTATGTTGTACTCAAAAAGACTTAATTCCATTTTTCTCTGTTCCGAGACTGCCAGAACTGCTGGTTTTCTCTCCAGCACTTTCAATTTTTGCAATGTCAGGAAACAGAGAATAACAGTGCGCAGTTGTTTTTTTGGCCGTATGCTTATGCCCAGCAGTGTTAAGAGGATGGTTCTGGGTTTTCATTGTTTGTCATTTATGTAAATGATTTGCGTGAGAAGATCGAAGGCATGGTCCGTAAGTTTGCAGATGACACCAAACCTGATGGCATAGTGGACAGTGAGGAAGGTTTTCTAAGAGTTCAAAAGGATCTTGACCAAATGGGTCAATAGACTGACAAATAGCAGATAGAGTGCAAGCTAGATTAATGTGAGGGGCAGACAATAACGTGTGCTGCTGATGTCTGATGCATCAGGAATGCGATGATTTTAATCCACATGCCCTGGATTCAAAACCTCGATATCCTTCATGATATTTGGGAGGCTTTACCCTCTCTGTGGTTACCCTCTTGCTGTTAATGTAGTTGCACAATATCTTTGGATTATCCTTAAACTTATCTGCCCATACTATCTCATATCACCTTCTTCCTTTCCTGATTTCCCTCAAAATGATGCTCTACACTCTTTATATTTACTAAGAGATTAAATTGAATAATGTTGTCTATATCTAAAGTAAGTTTCTCGGTGATTCTTGAATAAAAGCTCAATAACTGTAGCTGTCCATTGTTCCTTAACATTACCAGCATTACCCTTCACTCTAACAGAAACAAAATGTCTCTCAACTTCCGGCGTCACACTTTTGAACGCCTCCCACTTGTCAGACATCGTTTTGCCTGCTAACAGTCTACTCCAATCAAACCTGGTAAGTCCTTGTCCAATACCATTAACATTTATGGTACTCCAATTGAAAAAAAATAATGAAAAGCTTATTCTTTTCCACAACCATTATGAAACAAATAGAGTTATGACTACAATACCCAAAATATTCCCCAACGTTGACGTCAGTCACTTGCCCTGCCTGTTGCCTAAAAGAAGGCCTAATTTAGCTTCTTTTCTGTTGAAATCATCCGCATATTGATGAAGAAAGTTTTCTTGAACACATTTGACAATTTCTTCACAATCCAACCCGTTATCACCGTGGTAGTCCCAAACAATTTTTAGAAAATTAAAACCCACTATTATAACAACCTTATTAAGCTTACATATATCCGAGATCTCCCTACATGTTCGTTTCTCATTTTCTTTCTGACTGTTGGAGAGAATATGGTACAATACAATCAACGTGCTCTTTCCTTTCTTATTTTTAATTTCGACCAATATATTTTCACTGGGCGAGATGTCATAAATGAGCATTTCGTGCAATCTGTTCAAAGTGAACTTCATTTTCTTATTTTTAATAATACATGCATATTTTAACTGGATTTTTTTCAGAAATATCTTCCCCATTTACAGCAATAATTTATTCCTTAATCAAAAATGGCAGACCTCCCTGTCCCTGCCTTCCGCATGTCTGTTTCCATCTTGTCTATAACCCTTAAAACCGGCAAAATTGAATGGCAGTCTGAAACATGTTTCAGGCGAAAGTGAGGACTGCAGATGCTGGAGATTAGAGTCGAGAGTGTGGTGGTGGAAAAGCACAGCAGGTCAGGCAGCATCCGCGGACCAGGAAAATTGATGTTTCAAGCACAAGCCCTTCATCAGCCCATTCCTCATGAGGGGCTTTTGCCAAAAACATTGACTTTCCTGTTCCTCACATGCTGCCTGACCAGTTGTGAATTCCCAGAACTACACTCTCGACTTGAACATCTCTCAACCAATATTCTGTAATACATATGATGTCCCAATCCCATGTTCTTAAACATGCCTTGAGTTCATCAGCCTTCCATGTAAGACCCCTTACATTGAAATAAATTCAATTTCGTGCTTCAGAATTACTATATACTCTTGACTCTTTCGTGTTTCTTTTCTAATTGACTTGCTCTCCTCACATTCATAAACTTCTCTAACCATCCTGCCATTTGTACTGCTATTTGAATATAAAGTTTCCCCACATAGAATGAGCAAATCTCCCCGCTTAGGTATTTGTTGCTTTCCAGTTTATATTAGACCAATCTTTTCTGAATAGGTCACTTATATTCTAAAATAGATTCAAATTTCCCAAAAATCTAAATCCATCAATAACACAATAGCTCTTCTCCTTTTTTTGCACCCTTTAGTAAACAAGAAAGTATTGATTTTACGGTTTTATTTTTGATACTCTACCTCACCTCTTAAGTTCACTCTGTACTGTTTTAATCTTTTCCTAATAAAATGTCATTCCTGCCATGATGTACAATAACGTTTTCTACTCAATCTCATCTTTAACAACGTGCTTGAAATGTTTCGAAAGGTTCGTACTCCTCCCACAGGGAAAGCAACAAACCATCCTAAATTACCGGTCCCTACTCCAGAATCTCCTGCTAATGCCCCTGATAGAAATGTCCACTGACGCAATAATTCTACAAACTCTTCTCAAACGCTGCTGAACATAACTCAGGCGACTGACTGTGTGGAGTTTGCACGTTCTCCCCGTGTCTGCGTGGGTTTCCTTCGGGTGCTCCGGTTTCCTCCCCCAGTCCAAAGATGTGCGGGTCAGGTGAATTGGCCATGCTAAATTGCCCGTAGTGTTAGGTAAGGGGTAAATGTAGGGGTATAGGTGGGTTGTGCTTCGGCGGTCGGTGTGCACTTGTTGGGCCGAAGGGCCTGTTTCCACACTGTAAGTAATCTAATCTAATCTAATCTAAAAATAAGAATCATTCCAATTGTCCGATAATTGACTGCCCTTCCATTTTCCTCAAAGATACAATCCCCTTCAGCTATTCTAAAAGCTGAAAAGCATTTTGATAGAGGAATAGCCACCGGAGACATTTGAATTACCTTCTTATCTTTCCTGACAGTCACCCAACTATCTAACTGATTTGCTGGATAACATTTTTTTCTAAATCTTCTCGCCATCTCTCTCTGTACCTTAAGTATGGCCTTAATAAAATTATGCCGAAAAGCAGGATTGTTTTTGACAACTTATATAGATGTTACCTTTCATTATCTACAGTCAGTAACTTTTAAAAATGGAAAAATATATACATATACATATCAAACTTGTAAAATTTAAACAAAAGTAATCATTTAGCTAATTAAATCAATAAAAATGTTCCTCTCTAATAAATCCCGAGAAGAAAACGTGTAGGACTCTCCGGAAGGAAGGTACAACTCCTTATTTTAAACAGAGCTGATTAATGTTTCAAACCAAAAACACATGTGCAGTGTAATAAAAGAAAACTTTTAAAATTTAAATAGACTTTTCCCTTCTTTTGTAAACCACCCTTAAAAGGTTCTTTTAAAACAAAAGTTCGTTTGAAAGAAAATTGCATATTTTATATTTTTTGATTGTTTTTGTATGTTAATGGAACAAAATAGAAACAAACGACGTTAGATTAATAAACTGTAATAAGTATATCAACTGCAAAAAATGCTACGTTAAATATTTAACTGCCTGCAATCCCAGAAGCAGCTGTAAGACCCAAGCTGCTCTAAGAACATTATGTGAAACTGTTTTTACAATATGAAGAAAAATTTGTTCCCATTAAAAGTGAGTTTACGATACAATGTAATCTCCTGCCACGATTCTAAATGTAGAATTTAATTGAATCCTAATTCTCATCACTCGAGCTCTTTCAGACAAAATTGTGAATCTGTGTTCATCGTACAGACGGAAAGTTCCTTCAGCTCTGACTATTGCAGTAATGTTACAAAGAACATTACCCAGGTCCAAGTAAAACCCAAATGTTGCAGTGAAAGCCACCTAAACCCAATCCAATATTAATTACGTACAAGACTTATGAATAAAACATAGAGTGGGGCATAGTATAAAAGGAGAATTCAGCTCCATGTCCACAATAACAGTTGTGGCTCCCTCATAAAGAAAAACCCTTAACTGCATTACGCTGTAAATTCACAAAAAATAGGAATAACAAGAGAACGGGAAGAAAATCAAGGATATGTAGTGAACTTCATAAATGATGATTATGAGAATGGGAGGGATGGAGTTTGGGGGGGGGTGGAATGATAAATAATGTTGCAGCTGACAGAAAGATAAGCTGGTGCTTCACAGTGAGGAAGAATGTGTGAGGGTACAGGAGGGGCATGAACTAACTGTTCAGGTGGACAGATCAATCACTGATGAAATTTAACACATAAAAATGTGATACATTTCTGAAGTATCAAGACAAGAGAGTATTCAAACTGAAGAGAGGCTTGATTTATTTGATTTTACTTTTTACAAAGAAGGTTTAGAGTTGCTCCTGATGGAGGTGTTTAACAGCATGGAGGGTATGCACAGGGTGATCAGAGAGCAGCCTTTACCCTTGCTCGAAGACTCAATGAAAAGGAGGCACACTTATAAAGTGAAAGTGGTCTTACCATTAATGCGTAAACTGTTGAAAAAACTTTCCTATTTCTAATTGTATTTGGTTTTAAGATATTTCAAGACGAATATTGTCTTCTGAAAAATGTGATATTGATGCAGAGGTTTGTTTTCTGATCCAGATTCCCCCTTCCTCGTGCCTCCGTTTCACAATCTGTTCATTAAAATAATACAATTTTTCCATTCAACTCTCCAATATGCACAAACACAGACGAAGTTTCTCAACTATGATCCAAAGATCAATATTTGCCCGTTTCCCTGATCTCTTTAAAGACTTATATCCTCTTCACATCTTCCTTTTCTAATCTGTTCAATGTTTGTATTCTTTTATAATAATTCAAAATATTTTCATAAGATATACATTATGACACTTTCCAACAGTGTTGATAATGTAATATCTTGAGTTAATATCTAAACTATAAAGTTGCAACCATGCAAGTAGTCATTGAAATCTCAAACGAATTGCCAAGTATTTACTTCTGATCAGAATGGTAATTTGTCTCTTCATTATGAAACGGACATGTTAATTAAGGACTGTCTGTCTGACTGCAACATTTTGATGTGGTTTACTCCAGGCAATTAAACATCAGAAATAAAGAACGGGGGTAGGCCAGCCAGGACTGCGATCTTTTCTCCACATTAATGTTTTGTTCCCAACATTCAGAGCAACCTTCACCTCCCTTGACCAAAATCCTTGAATCATGTCACCCCAGCCACCAACAATGAATAAAATTTAAAGAACTGCAGATGGAGCAACACAAGAACATAGAAATTAGGAGTGGCGGAAGGAAATGCAACTTTGCACTTATCCACATTATTTGCAACTGTTGCAAATATTGGGAAGAAATTATCTTCCACTGTGAAAACAGGACGCATTCGCTTTACCTCTGCCACTTCTGCGTTTCCCATTACTAGCCTGCCGTTTTCATCCTCTAAAAGACCAACATTTACGTTCAGCATTCTTTTACTTTTTGTCCACTCGAAGCAGTGTTTTTTTTATCAATTCTTATGTTTTATATTCATTTTCCTTAGTAGCCGTTTTGATTTTGTTTTTAGTGAAAAGTTTGCGAACAATGAAAGCTTTTTTTCTTTATTCCATTCATAGGATGATGGAGTCGCTGTTAAGACAGCACTCATTGTCCTTCCCTAATTGCCCAAAGGGCAGTTAAGCGTCAACCCAATATGTGTGGGCTTGAAGTCACATGTAGGTCAGACCAGGTAAGGATGGTGGTTTCCCATTCTAAAGAACATTCATGAAACAGATGGATGATTCAAACAATAAGCAATTAATTCATTATCATCAATGGACCCCTAATTCCAGGTTCAAATTGAATTTAAATTCTACCATCTGCCATGGCAGCATTTGAACCTGAGTCCCCAGTTCATTATCTGGCTCAGTAGTCGGTGATAATGCCACCAGGCCATCACCTTCATGTTAGCATTGACTTCCTTGTTAAGACATGGATCACTTTTCACCATTTTAAAATTCCTCTTCCACACAGGATTCCACTTTAATTAAGGAGTTTCGATTTTCTCCCGAATTAGTTGTCACCGTTCTTCATCTGTCCCACCCTTTAATGTTTTGTGCTGAGTCCATTCAGGCCAAGCCTTTCCTCCGGCCAGTAAAATTATCATTGTCCAACACAGCTCACATCTGTGACTCTGTCTTCACTGTTTCAGTCTGAATTTGAAACTGCATCATGTTGTGGCCACTCTTTCCAAGGTGATCTTGTACTACAGTATGATTTATCACTCCTTATTCATTATGTCATAGCAAAGCCAGTTCTCTGTTTGGTTCCTTGAGATGTTACTCGAAGAAATACTCAATCATACGTTCGATGAATCATTCTTTGAAGTTCCACTTGCCAATTGATGAATCCAGCCAAACCCAGCAGACTCTAACCCCAACCACGTCCTGGGACTCTAACCACAATTTCTGTACAGCTGGTCGAAAGTTTATCTCTTTGTGATTTGGTTTGAAGGCACATTTGTTTGTTGGTGACTGAGTGTTTGTGTTTTTTTTTTCTGGAGCTTGAGATCCGGGACTGTTGAGAATCTGATTTCTATTATGGAAATTTAACTTGATTTATTTTAAGGTTAAGGATTTTACAGGGATTATGAAATAAAATGTTAACTCCTGTTCTTTTAGACGTCACGACTGCCTCACTATCAGTTTCTAACTTATCTCTTTTATCCTTACATATCAGTGATTTATGGAGGACAATTGAAGCTTCAATTCAACATTAGATCGTAATTTTAAAAATCCTATGGGTAATATCTGTGTTTTTGGATTCAGCCATTATTCATGCGTTAGAAGTGTTTTTTAAACTTGAATAGACAAATCATTTTAAGGCACCTCTGGTTATTTCGCGACCTATGATATTGTAATTGAGCAATGAATGGTCAGGACTACTTAAGAAATCTAATTTTGGATTTAAAATTAGGGACTAAAACTGGGTAGTTATCGTTGATTTTAAATTTGGGAACTGTATGCAACTTGCATTTTAAATATGAATTATTGAATAAATGAATTTATAATATATAAATACATATTTATAAGTAAGGTTCCATAATGTATAGTTAGGAACAGACTTTAAAGTTTGACAAGCATAAATTGATAAATTTGTATTTGAAGTTATCGGGCGCAAACAAACATCTGGCAACGTGATATAAGAAGCAGAAACAAAAGGCAAAAATAATGGGGGCCACGGTTGATGAATTGATAAATAAAACGTAAAAACTAAAAGGAGAAATAAACCAGAATGGTGGTCGGCAGCATGTTGAAAATAAAGGCAGGAGATGTTAAGGGGTGTGGTGGACAGGGACGGGGATCGAGGTGGAAGTACCGATAGGCGGGATGTTGTTACAATGGAAACAAAGGTCACTTTAAATGGGAGTGTCCGGATCTGAAAAGGGAAGAGAGGGCGATTTTGCTCATGAATTTCGATGAAGCATAGGGGTGTCAGGGGTTCCTGCCCCCGAGGGCCCATCAGGAATATTTGATAAATTTAAAGGTGCAACTTTATAATAAGAACGTCTTTTTCCTAGTCGATACGGGGGCAGTAAGGTCATCTTTAAATTTTTAGCACAAGGGAGCAGGAGCGAAAGTGTTCATTGCATTATGGCGACAGTTTTGTGATGAGAGGCACGAAGAATCAGTGTTGCGCTCATGACAAAATATTGCTACCAAATTGTGGATTGAATTAACTGCAAATTGTGCTATGAAATCTGTTGAGGTTCTTAAAAATGAATGTGCTCAAGCAAAACAATTACAGAAACAGAATGAGAAGTCATAAGTGACTGATAAATAAACAGAACTGCGCAATTATAGTTTCAAAAATGTTTTGGTCACTTGTTGCATTTCCACCCTGAATTACAGATAATGATTATTTTATTTATAGAATATACATTATTAATAATTAATATTATAATAAATCGATCGTGTTAGCCTGAATCAATATTAATTGACAGGATCCCTTCACACATTCTCAGTGACCTGTCATATTGATTCACAGTTAATTTGAAAATGACTGCATTAATTCATTGTTAAGTAAAGAATGGAAAACTACATAACTGGCCGATGAGGTAACTAACGAAGCAGCCCTGAACCCACAAGAAGCGGTGTTTTATTCCTAATACCTACTGTCCCAGGTCCTTGGGAAACTCCAATATTTACTGAAAGAGAGGAAAAATAATTGAAAAATTTAGGGGGTGTAAAAACAGCAGATGGACATTGGATGTTACCTGATGGAAGGGAAATGTTTAACAAAATGATGCTGTGAGAAATGATGGCTGTCTTACATCAGGGGAGCCACTGGGGAGGCAAGCAATGTGTGATTTATGCTTCAGGAAATATGGATGCAACGAGATGCATACGATAGCTAAACAGATATGTGGGGGATGTAAAATTGTAAAGAAGAAAGTGTTAAGGAAACAAGTTCCAGGAGGTAGAGAACCTAGGATAAGACCATTCAAGAGCATCCAAGTAGATTATACCGAATTACACCGAGTGGGAAGACTGAGATTTATGTTGGTAATAGTTGATTATTTATCCGGATGGGTGGAGGCATTTCCTCTGGCCACTGCCAAACCCAGAAACTAAAGATTTGTTCTTAAAGAAGTATATATTGGGTTTGTCCTCCTCTTTGTCTTTCCTCAGGAAACAGGGTTTATTTGCATAGACACCGCCCCTTCTATTCGCTGTTCACCCGATTCGACCGGGACATTGGGCCTGAGTAAAATCATGGACATAAACTCATTTGCATTCGGACTGGGAAGGGCCGGACCAGGCTCTTTTGACTACTGAAACGGCGATAAGAACGGCAGAGAAAGGCTGGAATCACTACACTTGGATCAAAGGGTCAGTAGAATCTCCAATTGAGGAAGGTGCCGAATCAATGCAAGAACCGCTGAAACTCAGTCGAAAGAGAATTTGAGTAACTGATTATACAGTGACGATGCGAGCACGGAATTATTTCTGTAGAATTGTATATTAAGTCTTTTGGTGCTTCAGCATGATTTTTAGAATGCTGGAGATGCTGACAATTATGACACTAGCTCTCTTAGTATTGGGATTTTGTTAAAAATCATTTTCATATCTGTTATTAATGGTCCTTGAGTCTGATAACCCGCAAGTAATAGACGCTGATGCATGCAGCTTGGTAAATGGTGAGGATATAGATAATCAGAGACAGTACCACAGTTCAGAGATACATGAAAAGTCCCATGGGGATGGCCGTGGGGATGGTACTTGCTATATTGGTCTCGACACAGTACACCGGGCCCCCTTCCGACCAGCTCTCGATTGTCCTAATAAAGAGTGTAACCCAACATACCTAATGATAAAGAAAATCACATGGCACGAAGCAATTCTGGAGGGGGGGCACCTATCAGGTACAAGTAAATGAAACATTTGGGACAGAAATGACAACAAATGGAATGATTTCTCGGTCTGCTGTTTTCAAATTAACGTAAGACAGGGAAAACGGGCAGAAAACTGGATAATAAGATATAAACTTTCACCCCTCCCGATGACCCTAAAGTAGTTAAAATTAAACAGGTAAACTATACTGTAAAAAGTCTGAATAAGAGCAATTTCCTTGCATGTGCCTCCGGTAGGCCAGTGATCCAGGTGGTTCCCTTTCTGCTCGTGAGACAGGAAGGGCATGAAATGTATGATAGCCCTGTATCAGGATAAGACTGCATGGAAAAATAGGAATTTTACCGCGTTATTACTGATGTTCCCTCCCTTGGAGATGAAAGACTTAAAAGCACTCCCTCACCCCCCAACACACACACGTTTTCAGCCGCAGTCAGAAATCACACATCGTATGTACATAGATGAGATACAAATCGGTCTAGAGGTTTGGTGAAGCTGAAATTATGTTCAGAGATTTTTTTAAAAATCACCAATACAGACAAGGGAGGGAACTATTCAGTACTAAAGGTCCCCGAGGGGATCTGTGGTAGTACTGAGAATGCAAAATATTGAGACCCACCCTACCTCCAGATTGGAGAGGGACATGTGCAATTGTACATTTGGCAATTCCATTTACCCTGGCATAGGAGAAGGAAAAGATAGTAGGGTTAAAGAGAAGGAGTAAGAGATCACTCTTAGATTCTTCTTTCGATGACAGGTTTTATCTCATTTCTATAGGAGTCCCGGGGGGGGGGGGTGCATGGGGGAGATGGGGGAGGTTACCTGCTGAAATGAATGCTCACAACCAGATTGCAGCAGGCTTTGAGTCAGCTCTCTTTTGGTGGGTAACATTTAATAAAAATGTAGATTGGAGAAATTACATTTTCTATAATGAACAGCGATTTATAAATCATACAAGAAATTCTGTTAAAGAATATCAGAACACCTTGATGCGACAAGTAGAATGACATGGGAAAACAGAATGGCCCTTGACATGATTCTAGTGGAAAAAGGGTGTGTGTGTGTGTGTGTGTGTGTGTGTGTATGTGTGTGTGTGTGTGTGTGTGTGTGTGTGTGTGCGCGCGCGCGTGCACGCGTGTGTGATGTTAGGAGGAAGATGTTGTACCTTCAGTCCCAATAACATTGCACCTGATGGTTCAATTACTCGGTTTTAAGGGAATTGACTACCTTAGCAGAGGAACTGGCTGATAATTCAGGAGAAGACACATCTCTCACGGGGTGGCTTCAATCAAGGTTTGAAAAATGAAGGGAGTGGTGGTTTCCATCCTTACTTCCCTGATGGTAGGAGCTGGAGTATTGGTAGCCATTGGCTGTTGCATCATACCGTGTATACGAGGGCTCACCCAAAGACTGATTGAGCCAGCCTTAACGAAACAATTGCCCTTAAAAGGGAATCAGGCAGAAGGACTTGTTTTGCTATTAAATAATGAAGGGATAAGTGAGACCAAGATGGATGAAATCTCAGGAATAATGCTTGTGAATTTTGGGGGTGATGCTTAAAGGAAAAATTGCAGAAACAAGAATTTAATGTAAAAATAAAATGGGGGAATTATGAGGAGTAATTATAAATATTATTTGCAAAGATCACAAGGCTGAAAAATGAAAGAGCAAGAGAGGTGCAGGTTAATCGAAATATGCTTGCACAAACAGTTATAACCATCTGTTTCCCTCCTCTGCAAAAAAAAACACAATCAAGAGTTCATAAGGCTCAGTATGAGCAAAGAATGGAATGAAATGTTGCTTTAGCAAACAAGGAACCAGATGACAAGTAATGGAATAAGCAGGGGAGGAGTAAAAGAGGAATGAATAGTGTAAAAAGTTGTGTATTGTTAAATTCGGTGTACCTATCTAATAGGCACCACTCTTGCAAGTGTATAATAAACGATACTGCTGCTTCAGATCATGTCTCGGAGTGACATTATTGAGGTCAGTAGGTTCTATTTCCCACACAGCCATGGAGATCCTGTTTTTAAACTCAGCCCTCGCTTCCGAAACATTTTTGCTCGACCTTTCACTCCTCTTATGGATGTCATTCGTATCAATGTGCACCACGACCGCTGGCTGTTCAGCTTCCTCCTTCAGTATGATCTGAACATGCTCGGAGACATCCCTGATTCTTGCACCAACCGCCCTTTGTATGAAAAATTCATAGAATCATAAAATCACTGCGGTGCTAAAACAGCTCATTTCACACAGCACGTCCACGCTGACCCTCCAAAGTGTAATGCACTCTGACTCATTCCCCTACTCCATTACTAATGCACCTAACCGGCACGTTTCTGAACACTATTTTCAGAACGAAAACAATCTAGACACATTCTGTTACCCTATGTTGAATCTGCTTTCTCACAATAGATACTTCCAGAAAGACGGAGCATTTCCAGCAACTTCTGGTATTGTCACCGATGATATTTGCATATTGATAAAAACACACGCAACTCAGACTTGAACCAAAGCTGAATTGAATCTCTCAGGAGAAAACTAAATATTTGGAGATTTTTGCATCTTTTTTAATATCAGACAGCTCGGAAAAGTAGCACACTTACTTCTTCTAATGGAAATGTGATTGCATCTCAATATTTCATCTCAATTCAATTACAGATGATTATTCACAAAACTCACACAATTATTACTTTGTCAAAGAATACCAGTAACATCGTAAGTAATTGTAATCATAACTGCAAAGAAGGATTTACACAAAGGAAGGATGAGAGAAAGTGGGTCTTTTTTTCGAACAGAAAAGACTTTTATGTGAACTAAGGTGGTCAAATTTATGGAAAGCTATGCAGGAATGACAAAGGATATTGTTATGAAAGTATAGAGGTATACAATGTTCTGAAGAAAAGTTGAAATGTAACATTTCACTGTGAAACAAATAGCGAGTCTGAATTGAAGTTGTGCAAGAACAAATTCAACTTCGGCCAGTCAGTTTAACTATGCCCAACACTCTGAAATCCAATGGAATTTGAAATATAATGTATTTGATGACATCAAAATCAATGAAATAATCCAATATTTTGTGGTATAAAACCGGACAGTTTGAACATTTCGAGAGAGAACTATCAAGGGCATCCACAAAGATAGACGGCTAGCTGAAGAGCTTTCTGAAAGGTACCTGTCTGGAAGACGTTGCACAGCAGAACATCAAAGCCAACCAAGATAAAAATCTACAGAGAAAAATCTACAAAGGAGAATTGACAAAGCTGACTGGTTTTAAAACGTGATTTTTAAAAAAAAAATCTTAATCATGGTGTTTTGTTTCATCGGACCAGTATTGTAGAATGGGAGGTAAAACATAGGTTTAACGAAACTAGTTCGAAATAGTAGTTCATTTTAATATTCTCTGTTGGACCTAAATAACCAAATTGTTAATTTTACGTTAAATAGTGCCTCTGTAAATGCATCTTTGTCTCTCGAAATTTAACAGATTCCAGCATGATGTGAACTTTTTACTTTGTGACTGGTTTAGATTAGGAGAGGGGTTTACCCGGTGTCATAATAGTTTGGGGCCTTTTGTCTTCGATTTGAACAAGTTTAGACAGATCCAGTCTGAGATTTGGGCAGAGTTAAACAGGTTTCGGGTATGAAAATGCACAGTAGATTTAATCATTTACACGTTATTGTCTGAGAGCTTTAAACAAAAAATCGGTGAGATACTTTGTTTAATTTCGGTGACTTGTGGTTGGTTAAATATAAAGTGAGAGAAATAGCTCTTAAAAGATGTTGAAGAGGTTCTGGGGTTTGAAGCTGATTCTCACATTTACCGTGAACGTTTAGAAGGAAAGATAAATGCCTAACGTTTAGAATTTGCAAAGAACTTAGATTTGGGTCTAACCAAGAACAAGAGTAAAGCTGAAATTGTCAAGAAATTACTCAAACACTAAGGTGTGTCAGGGAAACAGACAAGTGCAGGAGATTTCCAAAAAAAATCAATTACAATTGAAGAAAATGCTGTTTAAAGATAAAAAAAGGGAGAGAGAAATAGAGAGAAGAAAGTGAAAGCAAGAGGGAAGAAATAGGGAGAGGAATAAAAAGAGAGGAGAAGGTTCTTAGCTGAGCAAAGAGAGAGCTAACTTGAACTTGAGAAGTTGTGATTTAGTCAGCAAGGTCAAGTTAACAGGATGGAGAGTAAAAGGGATATTAGTGATATATACACCTGTGTCAAAACTCTGCCACATTTTGATGAGAAAGATGTTTAATCCTTCTTATTTCATTTGAAAATTTGGCTCGGGCAGGTAGAGTGTTGCAAGGGTTTATAGGTAATGCTAATTCGGACTAGCCTAGTATGCAAGGCTTGTGAGGTATTTGCTGCGCTGTCAAATGAGGGGTCAACAGATTATGTAGACATGAAACAACGTATTTTATGTGATTGCGAATTGGTACTGGATACATATAGATAGCAGTTTGGAAACATAAAGAATGAACCAGGTCAGCCTTATGTTGAGTTCGAAACATCGATAAGACCTATGAGGTTCTAAGGGAGATTATTGTGCTGGAGGAGTTTAAAATCTCATTCCCAGAGATGATAATAATTCACATCGAGGAAAAGGAAGTTCAGAAATTGAGAAGGACAGGAGAATTAGCAGATGAATACATGTTGCTGCATAAGACACGCTTCCAGCCAGAATTTCGTCATGTGAGGGACAGATTTTGATAGAAGAGGAGATGCAACACCTTAAAGAAGGAAAAGAAAACGTAAGTTTACCACTGGTTAAAGAAGCTGCCCAAGAGAGTGGAAAGAAGGTGAAAGTCCTCAGGTGTTTTCATTGTAATGGCGTGGGACACAGAAAATTACAGTGCCGGTGATTTCAGAAGGGCATTGGGAAAAAGGTATTTTCACTGACATAAGGAGGGATATGTATGGTCACAGTTCTGATTGTTAAGAAAGGGACTATGGGAAAAGATGTGCTTTATAAAAAGCTAAGCCAGTGGCATCAGTGAAAGTATTAAAGGAAACTCCAACAAGAACCAAAGAGCTGCAGGAAAGTGCACAGCTTAGGCAGGGGCTGGGTATGGAGTTAGTACCTGATCTCAACAAAGAATTCGCCTCTGTGAGTAAAGTTTACTCATTATCACAGTGGTAGAAGGGCAAGAAGTTACAAAATTGAGAGGTACATGAACTAACCAGTCGCTAAAAGTAAGCAATGAAGGAATTTGCAATCTTTCTGATCTTTTACCCGAGATTGTATTAATTTATGGGAAAGGTGGACAAAAAATTGGCATTTCCCTGGGTAAGATCAGGTTGGACTGCCTACTCAAAACTAGGGAAGTTATAGCTGGAATGATTGACAGACTGTCAGATCCGGGAATCCAGTTTGTTCTTGGGAAGGAGTAGGGTCCAAGTTGGTAGTGACATCATTTGTTGTGGAGAAGCCCAAGCAAGATGGGGTTGGTGATCGGAGCAGTATTGTAGAAGAGAAAGTAAAATATTTGTCAGAGAAAGCAGTTGCACATAGTTGTTAGTTAATTATTCTGTGTTAGACTTTTTAAAAATAAGTTGTTAATTTTTACTTTAAATAGTGACCTTTGGGATGGTTGTTGGCCTTACGAATTTTTATAAATTACAGTACAGGTTAAATCTTTTCTGTGTTGCAAGTTTAAATTACCGCAGGGTGGGGATGGGGGTGGGGGTCGTGGTGGTGGTGTGTTCCTTGTGTTGTAACACATTAACTCGGATTCCGTTGCACAGATGCTGCCAGACCTACAGAGCTTTTCCAGTACATTTCTGTCTTAGTTCTTGGTTTCCGGACTCTGCAGTTTTCTTGACTTTCTTATATGCATCATTGACAGCCACGGTTGAGGTCCTGGAGGACAGGAAGACAGCTCATGTTGTTACATTATTTGTAATTTGGCGGCAAGGAAAACCCAGGGAACTACAGACCAATGAGTTTAATGTCAAGGGTGGGTAATTTTTTGTGAGAGATTCTAAGAGGCAGGATTTGCATGCATTTGGGAAGGCAAGGACTGATTAGAGATATTCAGCACGGCGTTATGTCTGGGAATCCATGTCTCACAAACGAGATTGCAGTTTTTGAAGAGGTGATCGGGAAGATAGATGAATGTAAAGCAGCATACGTTGTCTACGTGGAACTTAGTGAGGCCCAACAAGTTTACACAAGGTAGACTGTTTAATAAGGTTAGATCACTGGAGATCAGGGAGAGCTATCCAATTAGATGCAAAACTGGCTTGACCGTAGGAGACAGAGGGTGCTGGGAGAGATTTGCTGTTCCAATTGGTGGCCTGTACCCAGCGCTGTGCCACAAGGACCAGGCTGCTGTTGTACATTGTTTTTGTAAATTCTTTGGATGAGAACATTTGAACCGGTGATAGTAATTTGGAGATGAAATCCCCAAAATTAGAGTTCTGGTGGAGAGTGAAGAAGGCTATCTTAGAGCACAAAGATATCTTGATCTATTTGACAAGTGGGCTGAGGATTGGCTGATGGAGCTTCATGCAGATAAATGTGAGATGTTGCATTTTGTTCGACAAACAAGTGTAGGATTTATTCAGAAAATTGTACCGCGCTGGAGAGTTTTGGCAAACAGAGAGATCCAGGGTCCAGGTACATAGTTCCGTGAAAGTGGAGTTGCAGATTGACTGGGCAGAGAATAAGGCATAAGATAAGCTGAGTTCAAACGGTCAAAGCATTGATTATAGGAATTGGCACTTCATGTTGTGGCTCTACAAGAGAGTGGTAAGGCCACATTTGAAGCACTGAGTGCAATTCTTGTCGCCCTGCTGTTGGAAGGATGTTATAAACTGGGAAGGGGACAAAAGTATTTAAAATATGTGACGGAGATGGGAGATTTTGAGATATAAGGGTAGGCTTGGATTTTGTTCCTTTTGCGTTGGAGGCTGAGAAGTGGCCTTTATTACATCATGAGAGGCATGTATAGGTGGGTATGTCCAGAACCAGAGAGGATAGGTTTAAGGTGAGGAGGAAGACATTTAAAAGAGATCTCAGGGACAGTTGTTTCTCACAGAGGGTGGTGTGTATATGTAGCGAGCTGTCAGTGGAATTGGCATTGGGGAGTACAATTACAACATATGAAAGACAATTGTATGTGGACATGAATAGAAAAGGTTTGGAGGGGCCTGTTCCAAAAGAAGAAAGATAGTAATCATTCAGTTCAGGAAACCAGGTGAACATGGACGACTTGGGTCAAAAGGTCTGTTTGCATATTGTATGATTCTAAGAATCTATGAGTCTTTCACTCCTCCTTCATCACTTGTCCTTCATTGCACTCAATTTATTTCCATGTCAAAACTCATCTGCAAATACTTTAAATGATCTAACTCTCCAAACTTTCTTAAATAGAGATTTCCTGACATCAATGTGGTTCTGTAGACGACCGCAGAAGCAGAAGCAGAATTAAATTCAAGCACAATCTGTAACGTTTTTCCTGGGATAATCCTTCAGTCTACCATTCCAACCAAGTTAGTCTATGGTTGAGTGATGTATAGGTGAGAGTGCCGGTGTCCCAATCGTGTGTACATAAACCTTATGACAATCTGTTAAAGCTACCATAATTGATTGCTTGCATTCCAAACAACAGAACTAACATCTGATAAAGAGGGGCTAATGATCCCAACACCAACAAACCAACAGTACTGTCACATCCAGCCATAAATGGTGATGGGCGGTTAAACAATTTCATGAAGGAGAGGGCTCCACGATTATACCAATAATAAATAATGGAACAGTCCTGTACATCAGTGTAAAAGATAAGGATGTAGTTCTAGCAAGATACTCCGCCTGACGTGTTGAGTGGCTGATCCACCTCACCCTCGTCATGATGCCCACAGAGTCACAGATGCCCGTCTTCAATCAATTTGATTTGCTGCACGTGACAGGAAGAAACAGCTGAACACAGTAGATACGAGAAAGGTAATGTGCCCTGACCCCATTCCTGTAATCGGAATGAAGATTTGTGCAGCTCTACAAGCCGTGTCCCTGGGGACGCTGCTTCATCCCAGCTCCAACTTTGACATCTCCCTGGAAAATTACTCACATATACCCCATCCCCTAAGAGGAGATTAATTACAATCTGACCATTTACCACCCCCTCAGTCCCATCACGATTGTTAAACTGGTAGAAGTTATTTTTAACAGATCTGTCAAACAGCCCAGAAATAACCAGCTCACTGTGACTTCATATAGGTCCCTACGTGGAGTTGGTGCAGTTGTGGAAATGTCACTGAATTACAAATCCAGACCAGGCTAATGTTCTGGCAGCTGATGGAAATTAATAACAATTAATAAAATATAGAGATCTAAAATCTGGTATCATAACGGAGATGCTGAAATCAATGTTGATTACAAACACCAATTTGCTTCATCAATGTACTTTCAGGAAGTGAATTCTGGCCTGGTGAATTCCATGCATACCTAAAAGATACTCTAGACACACACGCATGTGATAAACTTTTAAATGGTCTCTAAAACGGTAAAGCAAGTCACGAAACTGTATCAAACTACTCCGAGGTTTGGAAGGATAAAACTGACAGAACTTCCAGCACCAGCCTCAATATTGGAAAAGGAACGGAAAGAGTCATGTTGGCCCTGCAGAGGCGTCCTTCCTAACATCTGAGATTTTGTGACAGCCATACTCCAGATGTCTCTCGATCCCTTTCATGTCGAGAAACCCTTATTCATATTGAGTGCCTTGTATTCCACAGCTTATGTGAGAGAGAAATCCCCAGAGTCACCAGTCACTGAGTGCAGACATTTATTCTGATCTCAATGCAGAGTGGACTGTCTGTAACTAATACTGTGGGCCCTTGTTTTAGATATTCAAGCCAGGGGAATTATCATCCCTGCTTCCAATCTGTCACACCCTGTCAGAGTTTTATATATTTCACTGAGATCTCCACTCATTTTCCTAAACACCATGGAATACAGGCTCAGTCACCCCACTCTCTGCTCCCACAACAAGCCTGTCATCCCAGAGATCATTCTGGTCATCCTTCACTGCACTCTCTCTATGTCAGGTTTGCCCCTTATAAGGTAAGGAGACCAAAACTGGACACAATACTGCACAATGTTCAAGATGGACTCTCACCTGTACAGTTGCAGTAAGACACCTGAGGCCGATCAGTGAATCTCCGAGAAATAAGATCAACACACCATTTATCTTCCTGCCTGCTTTCTGCTCTTGCAATATTGCTTTAAGTGCTGGTGTACAAGGAGATACAGATGCTTTTCAATGTTGCAATTCCCCATTTGCTGGGTCTATGTACACTGGTCAGCGTGCCCAATGCCATTCCCTGTATTGGCTTCTGGTTTGAGAACTCACTGCCCTGCATGGACACGGAGGGCTGTGCAGCAGGAAGTAAAGAAAGAACTTAAATCCCTTTAAAGGTTAACATGTTTCATCCAATGCCTTTTCAAATGATACTTTGCTGTTTTATAGTCCCCAACAAAGTGCACACCATCACATCCACCTCCATTAATCTTCATCTGCCACGTATTTGCCCATTTACTCCACTTGACTCCATCACTTTGGTGATTTTTTTTCTTAAATCCTCCTCGCCCACTAACACTTCGGTATCATTTAGTGCTGTCAAAAACCGAAAAATATTGCATTTGATTCCCTCAACTAAATTTTTGACATGCATTGAGAATAGTTGGAGCCCAATCACTGATCCCTGTGACACGCCATGATCCTTCCAATTCAAAACATATTGCTTCAGGCCTGCTCACTGTTACCTGTCAGTTCTTCTATTCTAAAATCCTGTTCATATTTTAGTCCCAATCCCGTAAAATTTGACATTGCACACTAGGCCACAGCCTTTATCAAGATCTTTCTGAAAATCTAAATATATTGCATCCATTTGTCTGTGTATGTATTGCCCAGTCAGTTTCTCAAATATGTTTCCCATTTCATGTTGACCCATTGCATAAGAACGGACTACCGAGGAGAAGGAGTAGGCCATCGGATCCTTCAAGCCTGCACCACCATTCAATAAGATAATGGCTAATCATTTCATAGCCTCAGCTCCACTTACACCCACCCCGACTCACCATAACTCTTAATTCCTTTACTGTTCAAACATTATCTATCTGAGTTCAAACACATTCAATAACAAAGCCTCAACTATTTCACTGGTCGAAGAATTCCACAGATTTACAGCCTTCTTGTTCATGAAGTTCCTTCTCAATTCAGTCCTAAATCTGCTTCATCTAATTTTGAGGCTTTGCCCTCTTGTCCTAATTTCATGTACTACTGGAAACGTCCTTTATAGTTCTATCTTATCTACTCTCTTCACTATTATATATGTTTCTATCAGATCCTCCCTCATTCTTTCAATTTTCAATCAATATATAATTCCAGGCTACTCAGTCTCTCCTCATAAGCGAACCCCTTCAACTCTGGAACCAAAATAGTGAACCTCCTCTGCATCCATTGCAGTGCTAGAATTTCGTTTCTAAAGTAGGGAGACCAAAGTTGTACGTACTACAGGTGTGGTCTCACCAGCATCCTGTAGAGCTGCAACATAACTCCCTGCTTTTACACTCAATCCCTTTTGCAATGAAAGACAAAATTCCATTTGCCTCGTTAATTACTATTTGCCCCTACAGACCAAGTTCTGTGATTCCTGCACAAGGACACCCAGGTCCCTCTGCACAAGAGCACGCTGCATTGTTTTGACAATTCAAATAAGAGTCCTCCTTATTATTTTTCCTAACAAAATGGATGATTTCACATTTATTATAATTGTACTCCATCTGACAGACCTTGGCCCACTCACTTCAACTCTTTGTGTCACTTTGTAAATTATAACAATCCTCTGCATACGTATCTCTGCCATTCATTTTAGTATCATCTGCAATCTTTGACACACGACACTTGGTCCCCTACTCCAAATCATCTATGTAAGCTGTGAATAGTTATGGTCCCAGCACTGATCCACGAGGCATTCTATTAGTCACTGATCAGCAACCAGAAAAACAACCATGTATTCCCAATCGTTGCTTCATGTGAGATAACCAATCCTCTATTCATACTAATATATTAGTATAATACTAATATATTACCTGTAATGCCACACATTACACAGCAGCCTTTTTGACGTCACTGTATCTTTTTTTAAGATTACTTACAGTGTGGAAACAGCCCCTTTGGCACAACAAGCCCACACCGACCCACGGAAGCGCAACCCACCCAGACCGATTCCCCTACATTTTACCCCTTCACCTAACGCTAAGTGCAATTTAGCATAGCCAATTCACCGAACCTGTACGTTTTTGGAATGTGGGAGGAAACCGGAGTACCCGGAGGAAACCCACACGGACCCAGGGAGAATGTGCAAATTCCACACTGACAGTCGCCCGAGGCTGGAATTGAACCTGGGACCCTAGTGCTGTGACGCAGCAGTGCTTACCACTGAGCCACCGTGCCGTGAAAATGCGCGAGAGATATTCAGGTAACTGGGAATAATGTAGTTTCGTGTTTTCCGGCTGGCGTTGTTGTACTGGGATGAAAGGCCTGTTTGTATGTTATATGACTCTATCACTTTAATTTTTGGAAACAGAGAACGTAGTCTCACTATTTCCATAGCTTGTGAGCATCAGATAATGAGGAATACAATCTCCAAGGGCACACAGGATTTGAATCTATACCATTCTCCCTTGACTATCAAATTGCTTAGAACCCGTTTCTCTGTTTGTAACATTCCTGTTAGTGTTCCTGCACCACAAGAATCCCTGGAGATTATCACCATATTCTGAATAGAAATTAAACACAGGCAACACAATGCTGAACTTGGTAATGAAACACACCTCACAATAACAAATGAAAGTATTAATGTTATCCATTCGAACCAATCTGATTTCTAAAGCAGTTTCAAGGCAGGCTTTCCCTTTGTCCAATGCTCCTGACCTCTCTACATCATTATGAACCTTTCCTGAGTGCTTTTCCCGTGCTGTTTAAAAGTCACATTTGGAACGCTGTGCCGAATAATCTGAAAGGAGAGTTTCCATGTTCATAAGAATTGTGTCAGTTTTTTTAGTATTTAAAGACAACACAAATTCAGAAACTAGAATCAGGAGTAAGGAATCAAAACAGCTCCATCATGCAATAAGATCGTGGATGATCTGACTGTGGCTCAATCACGCATTCCTCCTTTGCTCTTACAACGTTAGTGCGTCATTCTTTGTCAAGAATCTGCCTGGCTCTGTCCTAGGAATATTCAATGTCTTATCCTCTATCGCTCTCTGGGAACAGAGTTCACAAAGGCACAACAATTTGAGACGATTATACCAAATCACCATCTTCATCACTGAGATATTCTTCAGCATTACAGCCCATTTGCTTATGGTAATCTCTCACACAAGCCGAAACATCGTTTCAGAATCCAACTTGAAAAGACTACTTGGAATATTCTGGTGTTAAACAAGATCACATTATTTGCTTAAACTCGAGCAGATCCAGGGCCAGTCAGTTCAAGATTTTCTCCATAAATAAACGTTGCTCCAAGGAGTCAGCTGAGTGAATCTTTTCTGGATTAGATTTCATATCATTGTGGTCTTCGCTGTCTTCATGTGGTTACACCAATACACTGTAAATCTGTACAAAATCGTCCCTACTTTTAAATGTATTGCGTTTCAGGAAGTTTCAACATTTAATTTACATCGCTAAAAATTTGATGTACATGTAAAGTTTTTATTTTGTAATCGAGGTACCGGTTTCTACCTGCCTAAAGCCAATCTCTACATTGAAATAATACACTACTTTACAATTCAACCCTCTAATATGTTTGAGCACAGACACATTTTTCCTACTATGTTCCATACACCAATATTTGCCTGTTCACTTGGCCCACCTTAATCTCTTTTTAGACTCATGTCCTCTTCATAGCTTCCTTCTCTAACAGTTTCAACAGTTTGTACTCTTCCCTAATACAGACAGAATATTTGGTCAAAGAAATATACAGTAGTGATATTTCAAAGTAATTTAAAATGAAATATTTACTCCATGTATAAACTATAAAATTGAGACAAAGCTAAAGTGTTTTGCAGTCGCATCACTCAGTTCCCCTTACTCAAAGTAGGCTCAGATGGTGAGGAATGTGTAGAATGTGTGTGGGTAGAATTGAGGAATCGCAAAGATGAAAAACCACAGTTTGAGTTATGTACAGGCCTTTGAATCTGAGTCAGGAGCTGGGGCACATGATAGACGAGAAGACAGAAAAGATATGTAGAAAAGACAAAGCTACAGTGAGTGGGGGATTTCAATATGCAGGTGGACTGGGAAAGTCTGGCTGGTAGTGGTTTGCAAGGAAAGGAATTTGTGGAATGTCTATGAGCAGGTTAAGGTGCAGGCAACAAGGGAACGTGTAATACTGGATTTAGAGCTGTGCAGTGAGACCGACTTGATAAGGAAGCTTAAGGTGAAGAAACCCTTCGGAGGCAGTGATCCTGATATGATTGAACCTAAACTTCAATTTGAGAAGAAGGAAATAGAATCGGAGTTAATATTACAACTGGATAAAGGCACCTACAAAGACATGAGGGAGTAGTTGGGTAGAGTTGTCTGTGAGAGGAGCCGAACAGGAAAGACACTGGAACAGTAATGGCGGGAGTTTCTCGTAGCAATTTATGAGTCACAGCATATTCATCCCGAGGTAAAAGGTGCATTGTACAGGGAGGATGAGGCATCCATGGATGACTGGGGATGTATGACTAGGGTAAAAGTAAAACAGAAAGCAGATAACATGGCAAATGGCAGTGGGAAACCAGAGGATTGGGAAGCTTACAATGAGGAACAGAGGACAACAAAATAAGAAATAAGGAGGGGGAAAATTAAATATGAGGGTAAGCTATCCAGTGATATAAAGGACGACTGTAAGAGTCTCTTTAGATATATAAAGGGCAAAAAAAGAGAAGCAGAAGTGGCTATTGGGGCATTGGAAAATAACGCTGGAGAGTTAGTAGTGAGGAACAAACAATAGATGAGAAACTGAATAATTATTTCATGTCAGATTTCACGGCGGAAGACATGAATAATATCCCAAAAATTCAAGAGAATCAAGAGGCAGAGCTGATTAGGAGAAGCTACTCGAAAAACTAAATGGGTATATAACCTGGATGCAGATCTTCCAGAAATCTTTGGAATCAGGGAGGATCTCAGAAGACGAGAAAATTGTGAACGTGGCACTCAACTTTTTAAAATATATCTTCTTGAAAAGATCTTTTTGAATTGTTTTACAAAATTACAATGATAGTACAAACTAGCGTATTCTGCTTTGTAATATACTAAAAACCCCAACATAGAATTTGAAAACAAACTACTAATCTATTCTCCAAACTAGCTAAGCATAAAATAGGATATCCTTTATTACTAACAATAAACAAAAGGGCAAAATAAAATAAATAAGTAAATAAATAACTAGATACATATTTTTAAAAATGTGTATTAAGTAATAACAGATCCCATATTGATACAGGATTCCTCCTCCCAGGGTCCCTGAACCAGCCAGAACCACCCCCACGGCTAAGCCAAGTCTCTGAACAATGTGGCTGACATATCTGTGTCAATGTAGTTCAAGAAGGGATGCCATGTTCTATAAAATGATTCCATCTATTGCTGCACCATATTCATAAGGAAGTTAAGGGGGATATATTCCATGACTATCCTGTGCTAATTTGAAAGTCATAGGGGACCTTCGGATATCCAATTCACTAAAATGTTTTTCCCCGGACAAAGGGAAAGGATAATGAATAATATGCTCCCTATACATCCAAAAGAAGGGAAATTTGGGGAGCCCAAAAGTAGAAGCACAGGATTCAACCCAATCTCCGTACCCATAATCTTTGGCAAGGCATTCGCTACTCTATCTCAATTCATGCGGGTCTTACGGGATGTCCACAGACAATGTGGGAGAGGACAAAGTTCTATTTTGCACATAGGACTCATTGGAGATGCTCGTGCCTTAAACTTTGCAAGTCACTCAGGTGCTATGTGACCCCTGTGAAGTATCGTCAATTGGATAGCCAGAGTTCTGTTACAAATAGACATCTCCCTATCGTTTTCCCAGACGTCCTCCCACATCTCTAAGGAGTATTCAATCCCCAATTCTTTACCCAATCCCAACGTTCCCACTATAGGGGTATACGGGAGGTTTTTTTGTCGGTTACCCTCATCCTGTCTCATTATCCTCCAGGCTTTGATTGTATTTAATACAATAGAATTTTTACAATGATCCAAAATAACTCTCATCTGATCTATAAATAGTACATTGATGAGGGAATATTTTGCTTGGGAGGCTTCAATATGTAACCAGATTTATTGTGGTTCACAAGAGATACAATCAGCTACGTAGGATAATAGAGAGCTCAATTCGTACCTCCTAAAATCCGGAAAATCCAGCCCAACACTTATTTGTGGAAGCTGCAGCTTTTCTAATTTCATAAGGGGCTGTCTATGACTCCAAACAAAGGAGCCAAGCCAACCATAAATCTTACGCAGTGTCTGTCTCAGCAGCATCAAGGGGAGCATTCTCACAGCATATAAAAGGCCAGGTAGGATGTTTATGTTGACCAAAACGATTCTATCTAGCCAGGATATCGGGAGATCTTCCCAGCGGTGAAAGTCCTATCTTATTTTCTCACATACATGTGTATAATTGGCTTTATGTAGCTGACCAAATGCCAGAGAATTAAAAATACTTAAGTAAAGAAAACCTCTCAGTGAGCAACGAAAGGGGAATTGGGATTCATCCGGAAAATTGAAAATACTAGCAAGCGCTCCAAGCAGCATGGCCTGCGATCATATTAAATTGATTTTATAACCTGAGAACACATCAAATAAGTTAAGCACTTGAATTTAGCAGGGCACAGATGTCAATGGATCATTTAAGAAAAGAAAGACATCTGCATAGAGAGTAATTTTGTGCTTACCCGATTTAACCTCTGGGACCATTGTATTAGGGTCGGCTCATGTAGCTTCCACCAACAGCTCAATCACTCACGTAAATAATAATGGTGAGAGAGGGCAACCCTGTCGACAACCTCTCCCAATGCTAACACTGTCCGAACTTAAACAGCTGCTTTGGGATCATTAATTAATAAAGTAACCCATTTAGTCAAGACCTCAGCAACACAAAACCGGACCAGTGTACAAAAGAAATATGGCCATTCTACCCAATCAAATGCCTTCTCTGCCTCTGGCGATATAAGTAATTCCAGTATCGCTCCCTCCTGGCAGGCCTATACCATATTTAAGATTTTTGCAATATTATTAGTTGATCTGTGACCCTTTATAAACCCCATCTGGTCCTCTTTTATAACGAATGGTAAAACACGCGCCAGTCTTAATGCCAACATTTTTTGTGAGAACTTAAAATCCACATTCAACAAGGGCATAGGTTTATATGAAGAGCAGTCATCTGGGGCCGTTCCCTTCTTCAGAATGAGAGAAATATTTGCTTCTCTCAGAGAAGGCGAGAGGCAGCCCTAAGTATGTGAATCTATATATATATATATATATATATATATATATATGTGTGTGTGTGTGTGTGTGTGTGTGTGTGTGTGTGTGTGTGTGTGTGTGTGTGTGGCCCGGCCAATTCCCCAATCAATTCTTCATAGAACTCAGCTTGGAATCCATCTGGTCCAGGAGCTTTACCACCCTGGAGCTGCCTTACCGCGTCCTGTGTTTCCTGGATTGCCAGGGGAGCATTCAAGAACAACACCTGTTCCGAAGTTAGGCCCGGGAGGGTCAGATGTTATTTTTAAAAAAGGCTCTATCTTCCTCGTTCTATCCTTACAGCCCTGTGATCTATACAATTCAACACAGAACTTTCTAAAGGCTGCACTGCTCATTTCACGATCACAAGTCAGGGTACCAGCACTTTTTCTAATAGACATAATGGCTTGGGGAGCCATTTTCTTTCTGGCAAGGTATGCTAGATACCTGCCAGGCTTGTCACCGTATTCCAATAATCTCTGCTTCGCCAGCAATATGCTGTTTGAGTAAGTGTGGTATTCAAAGTTGCCCTATGGGCTGTGATCAGCTGCAGTTTAGTAATTGAGGGTCTATCCACAATACACTGTCTCACCCGCCTTCAGGCGAGCGTCCAGCAGACGCTTTTCTTCTCCCTTTTGTCTTAATGAGATAACCAAGCATCACACATATGCCTCAGCTGTCTCCCACATCACCAAAGGGTTACTGGCTGTGTTTGAGTTGATATCCCAGAAGGTTTCAAATTCATGCAAGAAATATTGTGTGAACTTACTATCCTTCAATAGGAAAGGGTCAATACGCCAGTTTCGGGAAGCTATCTTATCATCACTAGTCTTAACCTCCATATATACTGCGGCATGGTCGGAAATAGTTATATTACCTACTTTACAAAGCAATATTGAGTTCAAAAGTGTCGAGGGGACAGAAACATATCGATTCTGGTCTGGCAGTTGTGTGGGTTAGATTAAAAAGTAAAATCTTTACCCTGAGGGTGAAGACACCTCCACACATCTACCAGCCCCAACTCCCTACTCATATCCGCCAACTGCCGAGACCTTAAAGATGGCTAAAGGGTGACCTTATGGAGGTTTAGAAAATTATGAGTGGCATGGATAGGACAAATAGACAAAGTATTTTCCCTTGGGGTCGGGAAGTCCAGAATGAGAGGGCATAGGTTTAGGTTGAAAGGGGAAAGACATAAAAGAGACTTAAGGGACACTTTTTCCACACAGAGGTGGTACAGGTATGGAATGAGCTGCCAGAGGATGTGGTGGATGCTGGTACAATTACAACATTGAAGAGGCATTTGGATGGGTATATGAATAGGAAGGGTTTGGGGGGATATGGGCTGGGTGTTGGCAGGTAGGACTAGTTTGGTTTGGTATATGTGGTTGGCATGGACAGGTTGGATGGAAGGGTCTGCTTCCATGCTGTACATCTATATGACTCTATGACTGTAAATGCCCGCAGAGCTCTTAGGTATTTTGTCCAGCCCTGGGTTGATGATACAATTAAAATATCCCCCTATTATTGTGTGGTGCATCCCAAGAATACTTCCATTGCAAATTTCAAAGGGTGTACCAGGGGGGTGGGGGTAGGGGCAATAAAGATTCAAAATCACATATCCCTCTCCATATATTAGCACATTAATTAATAAAAAAACTGCCCAGAGTCATATTTTATCTAGCTTAGCATTTGGAAAGGAAGATTCTTCCGAATAAGAATGGATACTCTCCTACTTTTTGAGCTGAAAGATGAAAAGAACATCTGGCCAAAATCATCCTATTGCAGCTTCGAATGCTCCTTAGCAAGAAGCTGTGTCTCCTGTAGAACGGCTATATCCGCCCTTTCTTTTTTAAGACTTGAGAATATCTTGTTCCTTTTTATTGGTGAGTGGCTCCCCTTGACATTTCAGGTGCACCACCTAAACGAATGACTAGCCATGATAATTAAAGCAAGCCCGAGACTCCCCAGGAGGAAGAATCCCACCCAAAAGACATTGAATAAAAACTAAAAATGATTCACACACGAAACATTCTTTAAAGCAGCTAAGTCAAAACAACTAAGAAGCACTCCTAAAAACAAATAATATGAAACATATTTAAAAGGAGACTTTCCCCCTTGTTCACAAGGGACACTATCATCTTCCAATAATCCGACCATTACATCTCCCAGTGAGAGCCATACCCTCGATCCAGGCATTACAATATGGAGTAAATAAATTTCAACATCTTATAAGACAGAAGTTAAATGTAGGCGACCCCCCCCCCCATACCAACACCTAGATACACTTAGCAAGACAACACAAGATGAAAATATATAAAATGACGAAATTACAATCCCAGCAAGAAATAAGCAACTAATTTTTTTTAAAAAACAGAAACGTCCGCATATAATCAAATAAACTACACTCGCTATAGATAAGGGTCCATAGTAAGGAAAAGGAAGGGTCACCCACGTCACATCCCCTCATCAAGGAAACATGGAGACAAGAAAGAGGAATAAAGGGCGAGAAAAACAAAAGTAGGGGCAAAATAAAGTTATTATCCATACAGTTCAAGTCCTGCAGTCTATGTAATACTCTATGAGAGAGTATTATTTTATTTTTTTCCGGTGATCTGAAATAATATACAGATCCCCCATGACTGCAGCGCATAGAGTATTGAGTATTGAAATCCCTCAAATGCTTCTGCACCTCATCAAATGCCTTGCTCTTGTGAACACAGCCAGAGAGAAGTCCTGGAAGAAGATTATCCTGGAGCCCTTGCATATCATGGCATGAGAATCCTTCGAAACACCCTGGAGGTCTCTAGCAGCATCTGTTTTTCCCTGTAATGTTGAAGTTGAACTAGGAATGGGCAGGGGCGCTGGTCCGACTCGAGCCGGCGCACAGCAACCAAGTGGGCCCATTCAACCCGCACTCGGCCCAGCTCTGACTACAGTTTCAGCAGCTGTGGGAGCCATTGCTCCAGGAAATCAACAAGCCGCCCTTCCTCCTCCCGTTTGGTGAGGCTCAGCAACCGAATATTCACCTGATGACCTCGGTTTCCTGAGTTTCCCGATCTCCCTGTGACGTTTCTGCAGCATGACCGAGATTGACTCCCACCTGCACTGGGTCTCTTCAGTGGAAGTATCATCTTCACTCGGAGTTTAACAAGCTCCGAGATCAGGCTCGCCCCTACAGGTGAGTCCCCCGGGGCGGCGGCAGAGGTCTATCTTGCTACAGGGTGGTGGTGGGGAAGGGGGTGTGTGTGGCGAGGGCTCCCTTCCTCTTGTGAACAGCGAGAACCTTTGAGTTGGTCATTTTGAAAAGAGTCAAATTCTAATCTTTGATGTAGATTAGCCAAGACTGCTGGGTAAAAACTGCTTTAAATAATTTAACAGGTGAGGTGAGGGTGGATCTGCCACTTTGCTTGAGTCTTGGGCAGAGCTCTGCCGACTCAGACCTACTGGGTCGCCGCCATCTCGGATCTCGCTGACTCCATGTATGAAAACGGATAAGGCAAAAGGCAGAAAATTACAAACTGATCAGCCTAACCTCAATCGTGCGTAAATTCCTGGAATCCATTGTGAAGGATGAGATTTCTGAATAATTGCCAGTGCATGGCAAAGTAGGGTGAAGTCGGTATGGTTTCGATAAGGGGAGGTCATGCTAATGAATTTGTTAGAACGCTTGAGGATGTAGCAAGCAGGTTAGACTAAGGAGAGCTAATGGATACTATGTGTCTGGGCTTCAAGAAGGACGTTGACAAGGTGCTTCACATGAGGCTGCTGAGTAAGATAAGGGCCCATGGTATCAGGGACTAGGTCCTAGTTTGTACAGAAGCTTGACTGTTTGGCAAAAGGTAGAGAGTGGGAAAAAAAGGGTCCTTCTCAGGATAGCAGCCAATGACAACTGGTGTTCCGCATGGGAACGAAAAATTTTTACTTTGTACATGAACAATCTAGATGAAGGAACTGAGGGCAATCCAAAGAGATTTTTAGATGAAGCAAAGGTAGGTAGAGGGACAGGAATCATTGAGATGGCAGGGAGGCTGCAGAAGGATTTAGACAAGGTAGGAGAGTGGGCAAAGACGTGGCAGATTGAGTACACTTTGGAAAGTGCGAGGTGATGCACTTTAGTGGGAAGAAGAGAGGCATGGACAATTTTATAACTGGGGAGAAAATTCAGAAGTCTGAAGTGCAGAGTATTGCGAGTTTCAGTCAGGATTGTCTCAAGGTAAACGTGCAGGTTGTGACAGTAGTTAGGAAGGTGCTGGAGCTGCCATACAGTGTGTTTGAAATCTTATATTCAGCAAAAGGACTGAGTCAACTCTTATAAACAAAGATATTTGTTGATTGAACACAATTAATATTAGAGCAATAAAACGCATTGTACTGTAATGAAAAACACTACAATCTATCTTATGATTTAACTTAAGTTTGGATGATCACATACCACCCCACCAGAAATTGACCTTCCTCTCCTGATGGACTTGTAGGTGTCTTGTCTTTCAGTGGTTATTCTCAAGTTACTACTCTCTGTGGGGTTTTACAGTGATTCTTAACCTCCCAAGTCTTCACGTCTTTTGGGATGGTGTGGAAAATCTGCCAATGGAATAATCAGGTTCATTTACCCTGATCAATCAGATCTAACCTGGGGTTGTCACATTGATGGCGCAAGGGCAACATTCCAATATCCCTTTCAGGTCCAACTTCAGATATGTCTTAAAGGGTCTGTAGCTGTCAGGTTTTTTTACGCAACCATTTATGGGTAGCTGCAGGCTGTCTGGATTCTGCAGCATGTGGATGAGCACAGAGACTTTGGTCCAGGCTGGGTTCTACTTCCCAGCATATATTAATCATCGCTCATTTTTGTAACTCCATGGTAAATTTATTATTGTGCATTGTAAGATTATTATTTCAGGTGGCCTGTCTGGTCAGACAGGCAAATACAGTGATGTTATTTGTTTTGCAATGGCTTGAATGGATGGATTTCCGTGGCTCTATAAGACTCTGGTCAGACCACATTTGGTTTATTGTGTACTGATTTGGGCCCCATAACTCAGGAAGGATGTACCACCCCGGAGGGTGTTCAGAGGAGCTTCATAAGAATGGTCCGAGAAATGACAAGCTCAACACATGAGGTCTCTGGGTCTATTCTCTCTGCAGTTTATAAGGATGAAGGGGGATCTAATAGAAACATACGGAATACTGGTTGCCTGGTCAGAGTAGACGTTGAGAAGATGCTTCCACTGTTAGGAGAGAAAGGACTCAAGAACATAGCCTGAGAGTCACGAGAACATCTTTAGAACGGAGATAAGGAGAAACGTCTTCAGCCTGAAAGTTGTGAACCTATGGTAGAATGGCAGTTTCCTTCCTTAAAGGACGTCAGTGAACCAGGAGTGTTTTTCTTGGCAATCGATTCATAACCACCATCGGTCTCTTAATTCCATATTTGAATTCAAGTTCTACCACTTGCTGTGGCAGGATTTAGACCCAGGTCACTCGAACATTATCTGGGGTTTATCACACAGAAATTCAATGATAACACCACGAGGCCACTGACTTGCTCAATCCTCCACAGTGCGACTAACGTGTGCTGTATGACATGCAATGGGATTTTCCTTCATGTTATCCTTAACTTCATTATCAAGATATGCATGATTTTTCTCTGTAATGCAATTCCTCTTCGGTCTTTCGTATCTCCCTAATTATTTGCCAAATTTCGTCAGCTGTCCTGCCTTTGACTGTTCTTTTCTTCCCCCAGAGTATCCACAGCATAATTAGGTCAGTATAATTATCATTACCTAACACTAAAACTCTCATGAATGACTCAGCCTTCACTCTTTTAATCTGAATGTGAAACTCCAGCAAGTTGTGGTTACTCCTTCCAAGGCAAAGCTCATCCACCAATCCTTCCTTGTTACGTAATATCAAATCTAAATTAGATTAGATGCCCTACAGTATGGAAACATGCCCTCCGTCCAACAAGTCCACACCGACCCTCCGAAGAGTAACCCACCCAGTCCCATTTCCCTCTGAGTAATTTACCTAACTTTATGGACAACTTAGCATGGCCAATTCACCCGACCTGCACATCTTTGGACTGTGGGAGGAAACCCACACAGACAGAGGGAGAATGTGCAAACTACAAGCAGACAGTCCCCAGAGGCTGGAATCGATCCTGGGAACCTGATGCTGTGCTAACCATTTAGCCACCGTGCCGCCCCATTCTCTGGTTGGTTCCATGACGTCGTCCAACTCTCAGAAATAATCTTTCATGCACTCTATGAATCTTTATTCAAGGATATCACTGTCCAGTTGATTAATTGAGCCAATTAATTTGCCTGTTCAAACCGCCCATAGTTACTGTTGTGCCCTTGTTACAAACCCTCATTCTTTTTTACCTCAGAAGTATTTTCGGGGGACAGTGTCTGAAAATTACTCTTCCCAAGAGGTTTCTACTTTTGCTTTTTATTTTCACTGAGACGGATTTCAAATATTTTTTTGGCACAAAACAATTTGAAAAGATCTGAGTTCCCACCCGCACGAACAAATGTTTATTTTCTTTTTATTTGCCACATTTCACAGTAAATATCGAGGATTTAAGAGGACTAAAAGTGGTCACGAGATATTGTAAGTAAACTGGGTTGAGGAAAATACCAAAGAGTTTATTTTTTCTTATCCAAGGAGCAAGAGGGTAACTAGAGAAATGTTTATGCCATACAAAGGAAGAAAGTTATGCATGGAGTCAGATAAAGTGGGTGAGTTTTGTAGCGAGTACGTTGTATTTGTATTCACCAAGGAGAGGGACATGACGGACGTTGAGTTTAGGGATAGATCTCTGAGTAATCTGCGTCAAGTCAACATAAAGTGGGAGGAAGTTTAGGATACTCTAAAAGGTATTAAGGTAGACAAGCCCCCAAGTCCGGATGGGAGCAACCACAGATTACTGAGGGATGTGAGTGTGGAAATAACTGGGACTTTAACATATATCTTTGCAGGATGATTGAACATGGGTGAGGTCCCGGAGGAGTGGAGAATTGCTAATATTGTCCCCTTGCTTAAGAATGATAGCGGGGATAATCCATGTAATTGTAGACCGGCAAGCCTGACATCAGTGGTAGGGAAGCTGCTGGAGAAGATACTGAGGGACTTGAGTAACGCGTTTTAATCCGTTCCCCATAGTCGGCTGATGGGAGAAGGTGAAGTCACGTGGTCTCCAGACTATTCTACCTAGATGGATAGAGAACTGGCTGGGGAACAGGAGACAGAAAGTAGTCGTGGAAGTGGATTTCTCAAAGTGGAGACCTAAGACCAGTGGTGTGCAACCGTGATCCGTGCTGGGACGTCTGTTGTTTGTGATATATATCAATGACTTGGAAGTAAGTATCGTTTGCCTGATTAGCAAGTTTGCAGATGACACCAAGATGGTTGGATTAGCAGACAGTGAAGAGGACTGTTAGACAGCCGAATATAGAAAGATTGGAGAGTTGGGCACAGAATTGGCAGTTGGAGTTCAATCTGTGCAAATGCGATGTGACGCATTTTGAAAGATGCAGTTCAAGCGTGAACAATGGAGTGAACAGAAAAGTACTGGAGAAAATTGATTTACAGCGAGATCTGGATGTTCGGGTCCATTGTTTCCTGAAAATGCCAACATAGGTCAGTAAAGTAGTCAAGGTAGCATATGGCATGCTTTCCTTCATTGGATCAGGTATTGAGTACAAAAGTTGGCAGGTCATGTTACGGTTGCATAGGACTTTGGTTTGGCTGCATTTGGAATACTGCACATAGTTCTGGTCACCACATTAACGAAAGGGTGTAGATGCTTTGAATAGGGTACAGAGTAGGTTCACCAGGATGCTGTATGGGATGGACGGTGCTGGTTATGAAGAAAGATTGAGTAGATTAGGAATATTTTCATTACAAAGATGAAGGCTGAGGTCTACAAAATCAAGGCAGATATATGCAGGGTGGATAGCAAGAAGCTTTTTCCCCAGATTGTGGAACGAACTCAATTTCTCGGGGTCATGAGTTTAAAGTAAGAGGGGAAAGGTTTAGGGCAGACATATGTGGGAAGTTCTTTACACATAGGGCGGTGGAAGCCTAGAACATGTGGTCCCCCTGCGGTCATTCCCCTCAAGAACAAGTATACCGTTTTGGATACTTGTGGGGGGGATGGCTTATCAGGGGTAAGCAACGAGATTCAGGCCTCTGGCATGGAGCCTGGCCCCGTTGCTCAGAAGGGAAGGGTGGAGAAAGTTAGAGCGATAGTTCTTGGGGACTCAATAGTGAGGGGTACAGATAGGCGGTTTTGTGGGGGCGACAGAGACTCACGATTGGTATGTTGCCTCCCAGGTGCAAGGGTACGTGATGTCTCTGATCCTGTTTTCCGGGATCTTAAGGGGGAGGGGGAGCAGCCCCAGATCGTGGTCCACGTTGGCACCAACGAAATAGGTAGGAAGAGGGGTGAGGATGTCAGGCAGGCTTTCAGGGAGCGAGGTTGGAAGCTCAGAGCTAGAACAAACAGAGTTGTTGTCTCTGGTTTGTTACCCGTGCCACGTGATAGAGAGTCGAGGAATAGGGAGAGAGAGCAGTTAAATGCGTGGCTACAGGCATGGTGCAGGAGGGAGGGATTCTGGTTTCTGGACAACTGGGGTTCTTTCTGGGGAAGGTGGGACCTCTATAAACAGGATGGTCTACACCTGAACCTGAGGGGCACCAGTATCCTTGGGGGGAGGTTTGCTAGTGCTCTTTGGGAGGGTTTAAACTAACTGTGCAGGGGCATGGGAACCTGGACTGTAGCTTCAGGGTACAGGACCTTGAGTGTAGGGAGGTTAGGAACAAGGCATCGATTTCGAAGGAGGGTGCCTGTAAACAGAAAGGTGGCTTGAAGTGTGTATACTTCAATGCCAGAAGTATAAGAAATAAGGTAGGTGAACTTGCAGCGTGGGTTAGTACCTGGGATTTCGATGTTGTGGCCATTACAGAGACGTGGGTAGAACAGGGGCAGGAATGGCTGTTGCAGGTTCCAGGGTTTAAATGTTTTAGTAGGGTCAGACATGCGGGTAAAAGAGGGGGAGGTGTGGCATTGCTTGTTAAGGATAGCATTACAGCGGTGGAAAGGACGATGGAGGAAGATTTGCCATATGAGGTAGTTTGGGCTGAGGTTAGAAATAGGAAAGGTGAGGTCACCCTGTTAGGTGTTTTCTACAGGCTTCCCAATAGTCCGAGAGAAGTAGAGGATAGTATTACGAGGATGATTCAGGAGAAGAGTGAAAGTAGCAGGGTGGTTGTTATGGGGGACTTTAACTTCCCAGATATTGACTGGGAAAGCTATAGCTCGAGTTCGTGAGATGGGTTGGTGTTTGTCCAATGTGTGCAGGAGGGTTTCCTGACACAATATGTAGACAGGCCAACAAGAGGTGAGGCTATACTGGATTTGGTTCTAGGTAATGAACCAGGCCAGGTGTTAGACGTGGAGGTAGGTGAGCACTTCGGGGACAGTGACCACAACTCGGTGACTTTTACTTTAGTGATGGAGAGGGATAAGTGTGCACTGCAGGGCAAGAGCTATAGCTGCGGGCAGGGAAATTATGATGCGGTGAGGCATGACTTAGGATGCGTGGATTGGAAAAACAGGCTTCAGGAGAAGAACACTAATGATATGTGGAGATTGTTCAAGGAACACCTATTGAGTGTCCTTGATAAGTATGTACCAGTCAGGCAGGGAGTAAAGCGTCTTGTGAGGGAGCCGTGGTTTAATAGGGAATTGGAATCGCTTGTGAAAGGGAAGAGGGCGGCCTATGTAAGGATGAGGCGTGATGGTTCAGTTGGGGCGATTGAGAGTTATAAGGTAGCCAGGAAGGATCTGAAGAGAGAGCTAAGAGCAGCGAGAAGGGGACATGAAAAGTCCTTAGTTGGTAGGATTAGGGAAAACCCAAAGGCTTTCTATAGGTATGTCAGGAATAAAAGGATGACCAGGGTAGGTATCGGTCCAGTCAAGGATAGTAGTGGGAAGTTGTGCGTGGAGGCGGAGGAGATTGGTGAGACACTAAATCACTACTTTTCGTCAGTATTCACTCAGGAACGGGACTCTGTTGCTGGTGTGAATATTGAGTCACAAGTGATTAGAATGGATGGCCTTGAAGTATGTAGGGAGGAGGTTTTGGGAATACTGGAAAGGATGAAAATAGATAAGTCTCCTGGGCCTGATGGCATTTACCTTAGGATCCTCTGGGAAGCTAGGGAGGAGATAGCAGAGCCATTGGCCTTGATTTTTATGTCGTCATTGTCAACGGGAATAGTACCAGAAGACTGGAGGATAGCGAATGTGGTCCCCTTGTTCAAGAAGGGGAGTAGGGACAGCCCGAGTAACTATAGGCCAGTAAGTCTCACTTCTGTTGTGGGCAAAGTCTTAGAGAGAATTGTAAGGGATAAGATTTATGAACATCTGGATAGGAATAATGTGATCAAGGATAGCCAGCATGGTTTTGTGAAGGGCAGGTCGTGCCTCACAAACCTTATTGAGTTCTTTGAGAAGGTGACTAAGGAGGTGGATGAGGGTAAAGCAGTAGATGTGGTGTGTATGGATTTTAGCAAGGCGTTCGATAAGGTACCCCATGGTAGGCTAATGCAAAAACAACGGAGGTATGGCATTGAGGGTGCATTAGAGGTTTGGATTAGAAATTGGCTGGCTGGAAGGAGACAGAGGGTAGTAGTTGGTGGACTAGGTTCATCTTGGAGTGCAGTTACTAGCGGTGTACCACAGGGATCTGTTTTGGGACCGTTGCTGTTTGTCATCTTTATAAATGATCTAGAGGAGGGGCTTCAAAGCTGGGTGAGCAAGTTTGCGGATGACACAAAAGTCGGTGGAGTTGTGGACAGCGAAGAAGGATGTGGCAGGTTACAGCGGGATATAGATAGGTTGCAGAGCTGGGCAGAAAGGTGGCAAATGGAATTCAATGTAGCTAAGTGTGAAGTCATTCACTTTGGTAGGAGTAACAAGAAGATGGATTACTGGGCTAATGGTAGGCTACTTGGTAGTGTGGATGAGCAGAGGGATCTTGGTGTCCATGTACACAGATCTCTGAAAGTTGCCACCCAGGTAAATAGTGCTGTGAGGAAGGCATATGGTGTACTGGGCTTTATTGGTAGAGGAACTGAGTTCCGGAGTCCTGAGGTCATGTTGCAGTTGTATAAGACTCTGGTGCGGCCTCATCTGTAGTATTGTGTGCAGTTTTAGTCGCCATTCTATAGGAAGGATGTGGAGGCATTGGAACGAGTGCAGAGAAGGTTTACCAGGATGTTGCCTGGTATGGTAGGAAGATCGTATGAGGAAAGGCTGAGACACTTGGGGCTGTTCTCATTGGAGAAAAGAAGGTTTAGGGGAGATTTGATAGAGGTGTATAAGATGATTAGGGGTTTAGATAGGGTAGACACTGAGAACCTTTTACCGCTAATGGAGTCAGCTGTTACAAGGGGACACAGCTTTAAATTAAGTGGTGGTAGGTATAGGACAGATGTTAAGGGTAGATTCTTTACGCAGCGGGTTGTGAGTTCATGGAATGCCCTACCAGTAGCAGTGGTGAACTCTCCCTCTTTATGGTCATTTAAGCAGGCATTGGATAGGCATATGGAAGTTATTGGGCTAGTGTAGGTTAGGTAGGATTTGGTCTGCGCAACATCGAGGGCCGAAGGGCCTGTACTGCGCTGTATTTTTCTATGTTCTATGTTCTATGTTCTATGTGGCCAGCGGAGGTGGTAGGTGCAGGAACGATAGCGTTATCTAAGATGTATTTAGACAGATACATGAATGGGCAGGGAGCAGAGTGATGCAGACCCTTAGAAAATAGGTGGCAGGTTTAGAAAATAGCGGGTCTGGATCAGCACAGGCTAGGAGGACTGAAGGGTCTTTTCCTGTGCTGGAATGTTCTTTGTTCTTTATCATTCATTCTAAAAATAGCAAGATTTCAACTTATTTTTTGCTACAATTTAATAATATAAACTGTTTATTTATTTGATATTGCATGTCAAATTATTGTCATTTCTAAATTACAGTCACAGGTTCAAAGAGATGTACAGCATGAAACAGACCCTTCGGTCCAACTTGTCCATGCCGAGCAGATATCCCAATCCAATCCAGTTCCACCTGGCAACACTCAGCCCATATCCCTCTAAACACTTCGTATTCATATACTAATACAGACGCCATCTAAATGTTGCAATTGTACTAAACACCACCACTTCCTCTGGCAGTTCATTCCACGCACGTACAACCCCCTGAGTGAAAAAAATGCCCCTTACATCTCTTTTTCATTTTTCCCTTCCCAACCGAAACCGATGCCCTCTAGTTCTGGACTTGCCCCACCCCAGGGAAAAGACCTTGTCTATTTACCTTATCCATGCCACTCGATTTTATAAATCTCTATAGGGTCACCCCTCAGTCTCCAGCGTTCCAGGGAATACAGCCTCAGCTTGTTCCACCTCCAACTGTCGCTCAAACCCTTCAAACTTGGCAACATACACGTAAATCTTTTCTGTATCCTTTCAAGTTTCACCTAATCGATCAAATCCTGGGGATTTTCCATCTTCTTGCATTTCAAGACATCCAGCACTTCTTCCTCTGAAATATGGACATTTTTCAAGATATCTACATGTATTTCTCCGTATATCTACATCACCCATGTCCCTCTCCTGAGTAAACACTGACACGAAATACTCGTTTAGTATCTCTCCCATCTCCTGTGGCTCTGCACAAAGACACCTTGTTGATCTTTGAGGGCTCTATTCTCTCCCTATTTACCCTTTTGTTCTCAATGTATTTGTAAAATCCTTTTGGATTCTCCTTACCTCTATTTGCCAAAGCTATCTCATATTCCCGTTTTGCATTCCGGATTTCCCTCTTTAGTGTACTCCTCCTGCCTTTATATTCTTCTCAGGATTCACTCGGTCTATCCTACCTGTACCTGTCATATCCTTCCTTCTTATTCTTAAGCAGACTCTCAATTTGTTTAGTCATTCAGCACTCACTATACCTACCAGGTTTTCTTTTTACCCTAACAAGAATATTCTGTTTCTAGACTCCAGCTATCTAATTTCTGAAGGTTTCCATTTTTCTAGCCGTCCCCTTACCTACAAAAATTTGCCACCATCAGCTCTTTTAAAAACCTTTCCTGATACCGTCAAAATTTCCCTTTCTCCAATTTAGAACTTCAACTTTTAGATCGAGATATCCTTTTCGATCATTATTTTAAAACTAATAGAATTGTTGGCAAATAACTGAAGTTCACACATTTCAGTTGAGAAATTAAATCGATTGATTAGATTTGAATGTATAAGAGTTATAATTCTATTTGATTGTTCAATTATTTGCTCACTCTGAATATTCAATTAGTCAGAGTTCAACCATTTTGCAAATGGTAGAGCGACAAAACAGGCATTTGAATACTGAGATTCAGTGTGTAACTGTGATCATGAGCACAGTCAGACAACATGTCCTTTTTCGATAAAAACAAAATGTGCATTCTTTACTTTTGTATTATAAAAGGTCGTTCGGTGTTTATATTTTAATTCCATCAATATAGAATCAATTTTATTGTTTTAAGCGATGATGCAGTTATTGTTCAGTTGAATAATTGTAGCTCATACCTTATTATTGCCCAATTCATAAACATGGAAAACTCCTGATCATTTTTCAGGTCACCAAACCCATCTCTTTGCATCATGACCGACATTAAAAGTGATTCCAAAAGGGTGAATTCGGGTACAATGCTACTGGACCTCACAGTTTCATGTAGCACTCAGAGAGACACTAGTACTGAATCTGTGATGAGAGTTTCCCACCTGGGTCAGGGCAGTCATTCAAACATTCCCTCACAGAGAATCATTTGGAATCCACCTTGAGCAGAAGGAAACGAGCCAACAGGCTATCGCTGCTCTCAGTGTAGGTATCAATGCTGTCTAAATTAGATACCAATGGCTGACCAGGAACCATGCCTTACAAATTCATCCTCAGTCATAGCCTGGCCCAGGGAGCAGATATATGGACATGGAGGGTCAGAATCACATCTCAAAAGTTACTTATGGTGATGACAACTGGCACGTTACCCAGACTCACCCTGGACCAGACACTGGGTGAAAACGTTTACAATTGACAGTCTATTGCAGCATTTTGTGTCTCAAAGTGAACCCTCTGAAACTCCATCCAATAAATGTACCTTCACATTCAACAGTATCAAAATAAAATTACACATGTCTGTGGATGGTCAGATACTAATTCATAGGTCACCCAGCAGAATATATCTGAAGAAACCACGAGCAAACAGCAAACAAAAAATCGTTTTAATAACTAAACTTGATGGATTTTGTCTGGTATGGATAACCACACATACTGTGCTGGCACCCAGGTGAATGTAACAATTACATCAAAACTGGAAGTCTTGGTCTAACGTCCCCCCCCCACCTCCCTGACCTCACACCCCTCACTCCCTCACACACTCCATTCCCTCACTTCCTCACACACCTCACTCCCTCACACATTCACCGACTGATGAGAATCCACAAGCTGAGTGAAACTTGGAACATTGAACGGTACAGCACCGTGCAGGCACTTCACATCACTGTTTTGCCAGCCTTTTATCCGACTCTAAGATCAGAATAACCTACATAACCGTCAATGCACTTTTGTGTGCCTATCCAAGAGTCTTCTTAAATATCCCTAATATATCTGACTCTTCTACCACCGCTGGAGGAAAGCGCTAGTTGCTCAACTTTTCTTTGTGAGACATGACCTCCAGTCCAGATAGCACCCTGGTAAATCTCCTCTGCACACTCTCTGAGGCTTCCACTTGTTTCCTATAATGAGGCAACCAGAACTGAACACAATATTCCAAGTGTGGTTGAACCACAGCTTTATAAAGCGAAGATATAACCTTGCTGCTCTTAAACTCAATCCCCCTGACAATAAAAGACAACAAACCGTATTCCTTCTGAACAACCCTATCAACTTGGGTGGCAACTTTGAGAGATCTATGGAAAATGACCCCAAGATCCCTCTGTCCCTCTACACCGCCAATAATTCTGCCTTTAACCTTGCATTCCTTGTATTATTTATGTAAATGCGATCTTCCAAAATAAATTGCTTCACACTTTGTAAGGTTGAACTCTATCTGCCACTTATCAGCCCAGCTCTGCATCCTGTCAATATCCTGATGCAACCTACAACAGGCCTCCATACTCCACAGCCCCACCAACTTACTAACCTACTTGTCCACTTCCTCATCAAAGTCATTGACAACAATCACAAAGAGCACAGGTCCCAGAGCCGATCCCTGTGGAGCACCACTGGTCACTGAGCTCCAGGCTGAATACTTTCCATCAACTGCTATCTTCTGTCTTCTATGAGCCAGCAACGCCCATATCCAGACAGCCAAATTTCACTGCACCCCATGCTTCCGTACTTTCTGAATGACCCTACAATGGGAAATGCCTTGCTAAAATTCTTGTTCACCACATCTACTAGTCTACCTTCATTAACGCGTTTTTTTTACATCTTCAAAGAATTCACTAAGGTTTCTGAGGGATGACCTGCTCCTCACTAAGCCATGCTGACTATCTTTAATCAAACTATCATTTTCTAAATAATTGTAAATACGCTCTCTCAGAAACGTCTGCAATACTTTGCCCAGCATTGATATCAGACTGACTGTTCGGTCATTCCCAGAGTTATCCCTATTCCCTTTCTTGAACAAAGGAATAACATTTGTCACCCTCCAATCATCTGACTGGCACTGCTCCAGTGGACAGTGAGGACGCAAACATCATCACCAAAGGCACGTCAATCTCTCCCGTCATTTCCTGGAGTAACCTAGGGTAACCCCATCTGGCCCGGGGGTTTATCTATCCTTACGTTTGTAATTCATTCAATCAGTCTGCACTTGCCTTCAACTTTTCTACACCATGCCTAACCAACTGACTGGCTGATTTCCATATCAGTGCAATATACAGTGCTGCCTTCCTGAGTAATACAGTTCACAACATTCTGCGAATCATGGAATGAAAAAATAAAGGAATGCATCAATGTCTTCCTGATGAAGAGTTTATGGCCGAAACACCGACTCTCCTGCCCCTCGGATGCTGCCTGACCTGCTGTGCCTTTCCTGCACCACACGTTTTGATTCTAATCGCCATCAACTGCAGTCCTCACTTTCTCCATTACTGAGGTCTGTCCCCTCTGCACGCTGAGTGGGGAATTAACCATCAGAAACTCACGTATGTGGAGCTGACTGCTCAGTTCTGGAAAGTTGTACTTGATGAATACATTTTATTAAAAAAATAAATTACAATTCCACACATATTCATTCAGTGCCAGAGTTAGAGTTGTGGTTCATGGTTTGAGCAGCTTGATAACAAACAGGAAATGACTGAAGAACTCCGAGGTACAGGGTATTCCAGGTATTATATCCAGCTTACTTTAATGCTGGGAGTATTATCAGACAGGCTGAGAGATGTGATAAGGGAATGAGTTGACATGTGGAGTTGTGACATTTTTGACATCACAGAGACCTGTTTGAGGGAGGTCAGGGCTAACAACTCAATACTCTGTTGTACTGGAACTGTAGGCAGGACAGGGCAGGGTGTTAAAGAGGATGTGGTGTTGCATTATTAATTAACAAATCAGTTACTGCTGAAAGAAAGGGTCTTCAAATGAGGCTTTGTTGGTAGAGGTTTGAATCAAAGTGGTGACAGAAACACTGCGTTTTTAAACACATTTTAGCTTACAGTGTGGAACCAGGCCCTTCGGCCCAACGAGTCCACACAGACCTCCGAAGAGAAACATTAGGATTGACAAGTCGCCAGGCCCGGACCAGATTTGTCCTCGGCTGTTTGGGAAACGAGAAATGTGATTGAATCGCCGCTTGTGAAGATCTTTGCATCCTCGCTCTCCACAGGAGTAGTACCTGAGGACTGGAGAGAGGAAAATGTAATTCCTCTCTTTAAGAAAGGAAATAGGGAAATCCCCGGCAATTACAGACCAGTAAGTCTCACGTATGTCGTCTGCAAGGTGTAAGAAAGGATTCTGAGGGATAGGATTTATGACCATCTGGAAGAGCATGGCTTGATTCAATGCAGTCAATACAGCTTTGTGAGGGGCAGGTCATGATGAGGGTAGAGCTGTGGATGTGTTGTATGTGGATTTCAGCAAGGCATTTGATAAGGTTCCCCATAGTAGGCCCACTCAGCAGGTAGGAGGAATGGGACACCGGGGAACTTAGCTGCCTGGATACAGAATTGGCTGGTCTACAGAAGACAGCGAGTGGTAGTAGAAGGAAAATATTCTGCCTGGAAGTCAGTGGTGAGTGGTGTTCCACAGGGCTCTGTCCTTGGGCCTCTACTGTTTATAATACTTATTAATGACTTGGATGAGCTCATTAATAAAATTGAAGGATTGGTCAGCAAGTTTGCAGATGACACAAAGTTTGGAGGTGTCATTGACGGAAGAGAAATGTTGTAGGCTGCAGCGGGACATCGACAGGATGCAGAGATGGGCTGATAGGTGGCAGATGGAGTTCAACCTGGATAAATGCGAGGTGATGCATTTTGGTAGGTCGAATTTGAAAGCTGAGTACAGGATTAATGATAGGATTCTTGCTGGTGTGGAGGAACAGACAGATCTTAGTGTTCAGATGCATAGATCCCTTAAAATGGCCACCCAAGTGGAAATGGTTGTTAGCATATGGTGTATTGGCTTTCATTAACGGGGGATTGAGTTTAAGAGTCGTGAGATCTTGTTGCAGCTCTATAAAACTTCGGTTAGACTGCACTTGGAATACTGTGTCCAGTTCTGGTCACCCTATTATATGAAAGATGTGGATGCTTTGGAGAGGGTTCGGAGGAGGTTTACCAGGATGCTGCCAGAACTGGAGGGCTTACCTTATGAAGAGAAGTTGATTGAGCTTGGACTTTTTTCATTGGAGGAAAGAAAGACGAGAGGGGATCTAATTGAGATAAACAAGATAATGACCGATATAGATAGAGTTGAAGGGCAGAAGTGGCTAACACGAGGGGTCATAGTTTTCAGCACGTTGGAGGAAAGTATAGAGGGGATGTCAGAGGCGGGATATTTACACAGAGAGTTGTGAGAGCATGAAATGCGTTGCCAGCAGCAGTTGTGGAAACAAGGTCATTGGTGACATTTAAGAGACTACTGGACATTCATATGGTCACAGAAATGTGTGGATGCATGCATGAGGATCAATGGTCGGCACAACAACGTGGGCTGAATGGCCTGTTCTGTGCTGTACTGTTTTAGGTTCTATGTTCTGTGTTCTATTTTCAATGTCCTTGTACTTAGTAATAACTTGGTCTTGGGTGTGGAAATGAGACCCATCATTTCAATGCTTCATACTGTGAGTTGTGCACTGTTGTCATCATATTTATATAAAAATGAACTGAATAAAGGTTGGGGGGGGTGTTGGGTTGTGTTTATTGAACAATCTAAAAGTTGGTATTACGAAAGAATGTCGGACCTTCATGAAAAAGACTTTGCTTTTAATGGTTAGAACAATGCTGCAAACATTTACAGAGATTTCCAGATCAAGTCACACACAAGAATGTTGGGCTGGGCTGATGCAGGCCATCAATGGAGCTGCACAATTCTGTTTGGATACTGACATTGTGGAGATAACATACGCTGGATATGGTTTATGAGGGATTCAATGTAAGATGTCATGTGCTGCAGGAATCCGTCACCTTTATAACACATTCATTCAGGATTAGGTCCAAGGTACAGAATTACAGAGTTTAGGTGGCATACCAGAAGGGCTAAACTTGCAAGACATGGTTGTTTACAGGTCATTGCTACAAATATTCAACTGCATTTGGACCAGCGCCATGTGCTAGTTCATTGACCAATCTGCGCCAAACCCATCTCCCCGTTGTTCAGGTATGTCGCTAACCTGTTTATTGTAAGGATTGTGTGACTAACTGCCCAGCTCCAGTTTGGAAGCTCCATGGACAGATTTTGGAGATGTCCAGTGTTTTGGAGGTCGTGGTGAGAGCTAAAAATCTGTGTCTGAATGTAGGTTTTTTCTCAATTTCATTTCCAACAGCTTTGCTGCCTGCAAGATGGTGTGTTCACTGAACTGAACATGAATCGGCTGTTTACTACAGTCACTGATCTGTAAAAGTCAGGTGTGCGCTCTGGTAATTCAATTATTGTTCACTTCAATGGCTTTCAAGTGAAAAACAATGATTTGGTTCATTTTTAAAATATGTAAGAAACACAGTGATATTAACTCTTCATTATACAGAATGTAAAAGTGATCTGTTGTACATTTCCAACAGACTAATCAAGCAACAATCAGATATTGTCTGGAAAGCAAGATTATGTGAACAGGACTATTTCCCAGGCAACATCACCATCCTCTCTGGTAGGTTCTGTCCCACAGAAAGGGCACAGCCAGGCAGAAGAGGGCAGCTCCTTGGCATTTAGTCAATATAGTTTGGCGTGGTGGCTCAGTGGTTAGCACTGCTGCCTCACAGCACCAGGGACCCAGCTTTGATTCCAGCCTTAGGCAACTGTCTTTGTGGAGTTGGCCCATTCTCCCTGTGTCTGCGTGGGTTTCCTCCCACAGTCCAAAGATGTGCAGCTCTGGCGAATTGGCCATGGTAGTGGGTTGCTCTTTGGAGGGTTGGTGTGGACTGATTGGGTCCAAGGGCCTGTTCCCATCCTGTGGGGAATCTAATCTAATCTTAATTGATGCTGGATCCTGTGCTGGCTCGACTGCTGTGTGGCAGGTATGGGGAGCCAATTACAGGGAACCATATAATTGACCACATCATCACCAATCAGCCTGCTCCAGATATACCCATCCATCGGGGTATATCGGTAAGAATGGTCACTGCACAATCCTTATGGCGAGCAAGGGCTAACTTCACATTTTCCAGACCTTCCTCACCATGACATGTACTGAATGGTTTAGACTTTAAACAGATTAAGAAACTAATGACGATGCATCCATGAGGTACAATGGCCCATCGGCAGCAGCAGAATCATATTCTGTACAACTCATGGAGTCTGCAACTTCCTGGACCGACGCACCTCCCACTGTACATTAACCATCACATCCCGACATACCTCCTTCTGTACAGTAACCATTATGGCCCGACATACCTCCCACTGTACAGTAACCATCATGGCCCGACATACCTTCCACTCTATAGTAACCATCACGGCCCAACATACCACCCACTGTACAGTAACTGTCACGGCCTGACATACCTCCCACTGTACAGTAATTATCGCGGCCCTACATAGCCCCCACTGCACAGTAACCATCACGGTGTGACGTACCTCCCACTGTACAGTAACCATCACGGCCCGACATACCTCCCACTGTACAGTAACCATCACGGCCTGACATACCTCCCACAGTACAGTAACCATCACGGCCCAAAATACCTCCCACAGTACAGTAACCATCACGGCCTGACATAGCCCCACTGTACAGTAACTATCACGGCCCAACATACCTCCCACTGTACTGTAACCGCCACGGTGTGACATACCTCCCACGGTACAGTAACCATCACGGCCCAACATACCTCCCACTGTACAGTAACCATTATGGCCCGACATACCTCCCACTGTACAGTAACTATCACGGCCCGACATACCTCCCACTGTACAGTTACCATCACGGCCCGTCATACAACCCAATGTACATTAACTATCCGGCCCAACATAGCCCCCACTGCACAGTAACTGTCACGGCCCAACATACCTCCCACTGTACAGTAACCATCACACCCCGACACTCCTCCCACTGTACAGTAACCATCAAGGCCCGACATACCTCCCACTGTACAGTAACTATCACGGCCTGAAATACCTCCCACAGTACAGTAACCACCAAAGCCCGACATACCTCCCACTGTAAAGTAACCATCACGGCCCGACATACCTCACTGTACAGTAACCATCATAGCCCGACATACCTACCACAGTACAGTAATCATCACGGCCCGGCATACCTCCCAAAGTTAAGTAACCATCAAGAGCTCAGTGCTTAGCACTGCTGCCTCACAGCACCAAGGTCCTAGGTTCAATTCCGGCCTTGGGTGTCTATCTGTGTGGAGTTTGTACCTTCCCCCCATGTCTGAGTTAATTTCCTCCGGGTGCTCTGGTTTCCTCCCACAGTCCAAAGATGCGCAGGTCTGGTGAATTTGCCACACTAAATTGCCCATAGTGTTCGTTGAATTAGTTAGGGTTAAGTACAGGGCAGGGCAATGGGTCTGGTTGGGTTACTCTCCTGAGGGTTGGTGTGGACTTTTTGGGCTGAAGGACCTGTTTCCACACCGTAGGGAATCTAATCTAACCTCCAAGGTTCAAGTCAGGAATATGATGGAATAATCACTTGTCTGAATGTGTACAGCTCCAACAGCATTCTAATATGGACTTAATAGCAACAGGAAACACAGTTGTGTGGGGAATATCCTGTCTCACAAACTTGATTGTTTGTTTTGAGGAGGAGACAAAATTGATTGATGAGGGCATGAGGTTGGGCGTTGGCCGTTTGGACCTCAGGAAGGCCTTTGATATGGTTCCTTATGGCAGGCTCATACAGAAGGTGAAGTGAAATGGGATCAGCGGTCAGTTACTAAGATGGATAGAGACCTGCTTGGTCATAGAAGACAGAGTAGTGGTGGAACAGTGTTTTTGTGACTGGAGATCTGTAAATAGATTGGCAGAGTTGCAGATTGTGAGGATGATTGCCAGAGAATACAGCAGGATGTAGGTCAGCTGCAGACTTGGACAGAGAAAACGCAGATGTAACTTTATCTGGACAGTTGCGACGTGATGCGTTTTAGAAGGTCTAATATAGGAGATAACTATAAAGTGGATGGAAAAACTACTGGCCGCATCGACATCCGAACGTGGCGACACGGGTGGATAGGGTGACTAAGAAGACTGATGGCAAACTTGCAGACATGCATCAGAGCATGCAGTGTGAATATTAGCGGGTCATATTGCAGCTGTAGAGAAACTTAGTTGGGGCACATTTAGAATATTGTGTACATGACTGGTTGCCACATCGGCAGAATGACGTGGAAGTGTTAGAGAGGGTATGGAAATGTTTTACCAGGATGTTGCCTTGTTTGGAGGGTATTAGCCAGAAGGAGAAATTGAACAAACATGGTTTGTATGCACCTGGGCATCATTGGCGATGGGGCGACCCGATAGATATTTACAAAATTATCAGAGGCATAGATAGATGGACAGTTAGAAGCTTTTTTTTCCAAAGTCGAAATACTCATGACCGTAGGTTTTAGGTAAAAGGGAGAAAGTTCGCGAGATATGATCGGCAAGATTTTTTTTGTTTTTCTGGACAGAACGTGCAACTGCCTGGAATGCACTGATAGAGGAGAAGGAGCCAATAGAGCAAGGTTTAAGAGGGATCTTGGCACAAATATGAGTGAGCAGGGAACAGAATGACGTAGAGGGTGTCTGAGCAAAAACTTTCGTATTAACTTTAGAACGGCATCATGTGTCAGTGCGGCTTGCTGGGATGAAGGGTCTGTTCCTGTGCTGGACTGTTCTTTAAAACAAGATTTGAGTGCAAGAGTTGCAAGATGTTGACTGAATGATGACTGATGATCAACAGCCACATTCAGTGACTCTCTCCTCATCAACTTGCAGCTTCATACCCTCCCTCCCATAGCAGGGAAACTCAATTTGGAGAATGGGACGTAAAAGTCAGAGCTGGGAAATGGTGACTACATCTCGCCCCTCGCTCCTGCAGCCTTCTATCTTGTGCACTCGTGTCTTGGGGGAACACTGCACAGAGAGAAGCTGTCCCCTGTCTAGGTGACATCCTCAGTGCTTGGGAGCCTCCTGTGATGCGCTTCTGTGATGTTTCCTCCGGCATTTATAGTGACTTGTATCTGCAGCTTCCAGTTGTCAGTTCTTGCTGCGGTGGTCAGTATATTGGGTCCAGGTCGATGTGCTTATTGATTGAATCTGTGGATGAGTGCCATGCCTCTAGGAATTCCCTGGCTGTTCTCTGTTTGGCTTGTCCTATAATAGTAGTGCTGTCCCTGTTGAACTCATGTTGCTTTTCATCTGAGTGTTTGGCTACTATGAATTGCTGGTCATGTCGTTTTGTGGCTAGGTGGTGTTCATGGATAGAAACCGTTAGCTGTCTTCCTGTTTCTCCTATGTAGTGTTTTGTGCAGTCCTTGCATGGGATTTTGTACACTACATTGGTTTTGCTCATGCTGGGTGTCGGGTCCTTCGTCCTGGTGAGTTGTCTCAGAGGGGCTGTGTTTTGTGTGCTGTCATGAGTCCTAGTGGTCGCAATAGTCAGGCTGTCAGTTCAGAAATGTTTTTGATGTATGGTAGTGTGGCTAGTCCTTTGGGTTGTGGCATGTCCTCATTCCGTTGTATTTCCCTTAGGCATCTGTTGAGGAAATTGCGGGGATATCTGTTTTTGGCGAATACATTGTATATGTGTTCATCTTCCTCTTTTTGCAATTCTGGTGTACAGCAGTGTTTTTGTGGCCGTTTGAACAGGGTCTTGATGCAACTTCTTTTGTGTGTATTGGGGTGGTTGCTTTCGTAGTTTAGGGCTTGGTCTGTGTGTGTGGCTTTCCTGTATACCTTTGTGGTGAATTCTACTTTCGGTGTTCTCTGTACCATCACATCTAAGAATGGGAGTTGGTTGTCCATTTCTTCCTCTCTCGTGAATCGGATTCCTGTGAGTGTGTCGCGTTGATAATCCGGTATGTATTCTCGGACGCACACAACAGACTACACAAGTATAGACAAGAAATTGAGCTCCAAAAATCGTTAATTTTAAAAACCACCATTCAGGAATGGACCCGGACCATAGAACAGGCCGTCACCATAAGGCAGAACAGAACCACACAACGCAAAAAAAGACGGCACTAAAAGAAAAAAAAAGGCCAAACTAACACACAACAGAGAGGACACCACAAACCACTCTTGGGTTAGAAATCTCTACCACAGACAGCTCACAGACATGGAAAGAACAAGACTGGCCAAGGGTCTCAATTACAACCACAGGGACACCAAGGCAGCAGACTTCCTAGTACCACTAGAATGGACACTCAGAAACAATGGACTGACAGAAGAGACACAACAAACAGTGAGACAAAGTATCGTACCCCTGATAACAAAGAAAAGACAAACACATAACCTCAACAACAAGGAGAGGGAAGCACTAAAAGCACTAAGAAACTATAAGAACATAATCATACTACCAGCAGATAAAGGCAGAATGGCCGTCATTCTGGACAAAGCAGAGTACATCCAAAAAGCGCAACAGCTATGTGCAGATACCAACACCTACCAAAAGAGGGAGTTATACCCCACCCAACAGCTCACCAAGAGGATAAACAACACACTGAGGAACCTACAAAAAAACTGACAGATAACCAGGCTTTACCGAAAGAGAATGAAATCTGAAAGCAACAACACCGCTAGATTCTATGGACTACCTAAAGTGCACAAACCAGACATCCCACTCAGACCCATAGTATCACTACCAGGGAGACCATCACACAAACTGGCTAAAGAACTACAGCTGAAACTGAAACACCAAATCAGCGGATCCAGACACTCTACACAGTCAATACCGGAATTCTTGGACATCATCAGAGATATACACATAGACAAGGAAGAAACTATGGTCTCATTCGACGTAACGGCACTGTTCACCTCTATCGACAAAACCCGAGCCAGCGAAACAACAGCCAACCTGCTGGACATTCAGAACAGACAACAAGACGGGGAACCTATCAACAAAGACGGCATACTCAAGCTACTGGACCTGTGCCTCACAACACAATTCACATTCAACAACCAAATATATGAACAAATCAACGGCACACCAATTTGCTCATCCATCTCTGGAATCATAGCAGAAGTGATAGTGCAAAGATTAGAACAAACAGTCTTACCGCAAATTCAATCCAAACTCTGGGTCAGATATGTGGATGACAACTTTGTAATCATTAAGAACACACCAGTTCATCAACGCCACACACACAGGAATCCGATTCACTAGAGAGGAAGAAAAGGACAACCAATGCCCAGTCCTAGTCGTGATGGTACAGAGAACACCGAACGGAGAATTCACCACAAAGGTATACAGGAAAGCCACACACACAGACCAAGTCCTAAATGACGAAAGCAACCACGCCAACACACACAAAAGAATTTGCATCAAGACACTGTTCAAAAAGGCCACAACACACTGCAGTACACCAGAACTGCAAAAAGAGGAAGAAGAACACCTATACAATGTATTCGCCAAAAACGAATACCCCCACAATTTCATCAACAGATGCCGAAAGGAAAGACAACGAAATGAGGACATGCCGCAACCTAAAGGACTACCATACATCAAGAATACTTCTGAACTGACAGCCAGAATACTGCGACCACTAGGACTCATAACAGCACATGAACCAACAGCCACTCTCAGACAACAACTCACCAGGACGAAGGACCCGATATCCAGCATGAGCAAAACCAATGTAGTGTACAAAATTCCATGCAAGGTCTCCACAAAACACTACATAGGACAAACAGGAAGACAGAAGATCCGCATCCATGAACACCAACTAGCCAGGAAACGACATGACCAGCTATCCTTAGTAGCCACACACTGAGATGACAAGCAACATGTGTTCGACTGGGACAACACTACTATTATAGGACAAGCCAAACAGAGAACATCCAGGGAACTCCTGTAAGCATGACACTCATCCACAGATTCAATCAATAAGCACATTGACCTGGACACAATTTACCAGCCACTGCAGTAGACAGCTGGAACTGACAACCGGAAGCGGCAGATACAAATCACTATAAATCATAGAAGCGCTTCACAGGAGGCTCCCAAGCACTGAGGATGTCACCTAGACAGGCGACGAAGCGTCTGCAACACAAATTCCCAGCTCGGCGCACAGAACCACAACAGGGAAGAGCTGCTTTCATGCAAGTCCACATTTTGTATGTGGGAACTGCTTATAAAGTCCTGACAGCAAAATCCTCTGGTGAACGTCGTCCCGACTGCTCGAATTTCAATCTATTTTGTTTGAACAGATATTTCAAGGCCGCTGCATATCAGACAACAGGAACAGATAAAGGATGATTTTGCACTGTTTCCTTCGCAGGACCAGCTTGTCTCCCCAGGCACCTAAAGTCTTTATTGTGGGTCAGAGAGCTTCAAAATTAATAGAGCACTGAAATAGGCCGTTTAGACTATTGTACACCGACGAGCTCTCCAACATCACAACTTGAAAACGGTGAGAACAGAGTGTATGTGTCTGTGTGCGTGTGCGTGAGAGAGAGAAAACATAACAGGCAAAAAGGGAGTGAAGAGAGATAGAAGGAATGGAGAGAAAACGGAGTGACAGAGTGAGTGAGAACAAGAGGTATCAGATGACTGTGAAGTTAGATCAGAAGACAGCATGAAGAGAAATACACAGAAATTATATTTAGAAACTCCCACAGACTGCAAGCCCTTTGTCTGGTGCCGTACCCAGTGAGCACAATGCTATCATCCCAGATCATTTATCACCAATAATATCACAGAGCCGGGATGCTGACGGCTGATCAGGATCCAAAAGAACAATAGATTGGTTCCAGGGAGAAGGTGAATTCATTTAAATATTCTAGGCCAACAGGAACATGTCGTCCCTCTAGACAGTGTGTGAGAGAGAGGACGAGAGAATCGCAGTGAGGGGGATCACTGACAGGAGGGAAATCAACATCTCAGCTGTGGGTCAAATAATGAACGATAAAGTTTGAACACCTCGTCCATGGTTTTGGGATTCACATTTCAATTCATATAGCTCCACATCGTAAGTGTACTTTAACAAACTTGTCTCTTTGTAGTTTTCATGTTTTTGTATCTACAGAAATGCTTGTTTTTGGTCCCTGTATTTTGTGTTGAATAAACACACTTTATTACTGAGGCAGAAAGGACCTGTTCCGATGGGACAGTTTTTGTCTGAACCGTGCTGCGGCCAGACTCGGGGTGATTCCTAACTAAGGCTGGAGACAGATCTTTAAACTGATTAGGAGTGTGTGTGAGTGCGGGGTGGGGATGCAGTTATAGGGTTTAATTAGCATGGAGGAGGTAAGAGTACAGAGCTCAGGAGAGTTTATTAAAATCTCCAGCACAGATGCAAATAGGACAGTGTATGGAAAGTGTAAGTAATCAAACTTCAGGCAAATTGGACAAACAAATGACAATGAGAAGAGGAACCGTCAATACAGGATTGAAGGGGTTATATCTGAATGCACGCAGTATAAGGAATAGAGTAAACGAGCTTGTGGTACAGATTGAAATTCGTAGGTATGTTGTGGTTCTGTTCGCTGAGCTGGAAGTTTTTGCTTCAAACGTTTCGTTCCCTGGCTAGGGAACATCATCAGTGCTATTGGAGCCTCCTGTGAAGCGCTGCTTTGATGTTTCTTCCGGTATTTATAGTGGTTTGTTCTTGCCGCTTCCGGGTGTCAGTTTCAGCTGTAGTAGTTTGTATGTGGGGTACAGGTCGATGTGTCTGTTGATGGATGTTCTTGCCGCTTCCGGGTGTCAGTTTCAGCTGTCGTGGTTTGTATATGGGGTCCAGGTCCATGTGTCTGTTAATGGAGTTTGTGGATGAATGCCATGCCTTTAGGAATTCCCTGGCTGTTCTCTGTCTGGCTTGTCCTATGATGGTAGTGTTTTCCCAGTCAAATTCATGTTCCTGGTTGTCTGAGTGTATGGCTACTAGGGATAGCTGGTCGTGTCGTTTTGTGGCTAGCTGATTTTCATGGATGCGGATTGTTAGCTGTCTTCCTGTTTGTCCTATATAGTGTTTTGTGCAGTCCTTGCATGGTATTTTGTAAACTACGTTAGTTTGGCTCGTGCTGGCTATTGGGTCCTTTGTTCTCGTGAGTTGTTGTCTGAGTGTGGAAGTTGGCTTGTGTGCTGTTATGAGTCCTAAGGGTCGCAGTAGTCTGGCTGTCAGTTCTGAGACGCTCCTGACGTATGGTAGTGTGGCTAGTCCTTTTGGTTGTGGCATGTTCTCGTTCCGTGGTCTATCTCTTAGGCATCTGGTGATAACGTTGCGTGGGTATCCGTTTTTGGCGAATACCTTGTATAGGTGTTCCTCCTCCTCCTTTCGCAGTTCTGGTGTACTGCAGTGTGTTGTGGCTCTTTTGAATAGTGTCCTGATGCAGCTTCGTTTGTGTGTGTTGGGGTGGTTACTTTCATAGTTTAGGACTTGGTCTGTGTGTGTTGGTTTCCTGTGTACCCTTGTGGTGAATTCCCCGTTGGGTGTTCTCTCGACTAACACGTCTAGGAATGGGAGTTGGCTATCCTTTTCCTCTTCTCTCGTGAATCGTATTCCTGTGAATCATCATAGGTACGACCGTTTGTCTCACTGTCGTTGTGATAAGAAAACGACATACACATAACCTCAACACCAAGGAGAGGGAAGCACTGAAAGCACTGAAAAATGACAAGAACATAATCATACTACCGGCAGATAAAGGCAGAATGACGGTCATCTTAGATAAATCAGACTACATCAATAAAGCACAACAACTACTCGCAGACACCAACACCTACCAAATGAAGGATTCCGACCCCACACCACAACTCACCAATAGAATAATCAACACACTAAGGAATCTACAAAAAAACGGACAGATAACCAAAGCGGACCAGCAAAGAATGAAACCTGAAAGCAACAACACCCCCAGATTCTACGGACTACCCAAGGTACACAAACCAGACATCCCACTCAGACCCATAGTATCACTACCAGGGACACCAGCATACAAACTGGCCAAAGAACTACAACAAAAACTGAAACACTTAGTCAGCGGATCCAAACACGCCATACAATCAACACAGGAATTCTTGGACATCATCAGGAATACACACATAGACAAAGAAGAAACCATAGTATCATTCGACGTGACGGCACTGTTCACATCAATTGACAAAACCCTAGCCAGAGAAACAATAGCCAACCTACTGGACATACATAACAGAACACAGGAGGCCGAACCTATCAACAAGGACGGCATACTTAGACCTGTGCTTCACCACACACTTTACATTCAACAATCAGATATACGAACATATCAACGGAACACCCATGGGATCACCAATCTGGGGACTCATAGCAGAGGCAGTTATGCAAAGGTTAGAACATATAGCCCTACCACAAATCCAACCCAAACTCTGGATCAGATACGTCGATGACACCTTTGTAATCATCAAAAACACAGAAATAGAAAAAACACACCGAATCATCAACGCCACACTCACAGGAATACGATTCACGAGAGAAGAGGAAAAGGATAGCCAACTCCCATTCCTAGACGTGTTAGTAGAGAGAACACCCAACGGGGAATTCACCACAAGGGTACACAGGAAACCAACACACACAGACCAAGTCCTAAACTATGAAAGTAACCACCCCAACACACACAAACGAAGCTGCATCAGGACACTATTCAAAAGAGCCACAACACACTGCAGTACACCAGAACTGCGAAAGGAGGAGGAGGAACACCTATACAAGGTATTCGCCAAAAACGGATACCCACGCAACTTTATCACCAGATGCCTAAGAGATAGACCACGGAATGGGGACATGCCACAACCAAAAGGACTAGCCACACTACCATACGTCAGGAGCGTCTCAGAACTGACAGCCAGACTACTGCGACCCTTAGGACTCATAACAGCACACAAGCCAACTTCCACACTCAGACAACAACTCACGAGAACAAAGGACCCAATAGCCAGCACGAGCCAAACTAACGTAGTTTACAAAATACCATGCAAGGACTGCACAAAACACTATATAGGACAAACAGGAAGACAGCTAACAATCCGCATCCATGAAAATCAGCTAGCCACAAAACGACACGACCAGCTATCCCTAGTAGCCATACACTCAGACAACCAGGAACATGAATTTGACTGGGAAAACACTACCATCATAGGACAAGCCAGACAGAGAACAGCCAGGGAATTCCTAAAGGCATGGCATTCATCCACAAACTCCATTAACAGACACATGGACCTGGACCCAATATACAAACCACGACAGCTGAAACTGACACCCGGAAGCGGCAAGAACATCCATCAACAGACACATCGACCTGTACCCCACATACAAACTACTACAGCTGAAACTGACACCCGGAAGCGGCAAGAACAAACCACTATAAATACCGGAAGAAACATCAAAGCAGCGCTTCACAGGAGGCTCCAATAGCACTGATGATGTTCCCTAGCCAGGGAACGAAACGTTTGCAGCAAAAACTTCCAGCTCGGCGAACAGAAACACAACAACGGACACCCGAGCTACAAATCTTCAACCAGACTTTAAATTGGTAGGTATGACGTGATGGGCATCACAGAGAAGTGGCTGCAAGGGGTCAGGATATTCAAGGACATATATTCTATAGAAAAGGTAGATGTCAGAGGGAGTGAATTTCCATTTTTAATAAGAAATGAAATTAAATCAATAGTAAGGAATAAAGAAGTTCAGATGGTGTAGAATTTGCGTGGGTAGAACTGAGGAACCACAAAGGAAAGAGAATCACAGTTGGAGACTTGCACAGGCCTCCAAAGAGTAGGCAGGAGCTGGGGGACAAGATACACGAAGAGATAGTAAAGACCTGTAGGAAAGGCAAAGTTATAGTGATCATAGGGGATTTCAATATGTAAGTGGAATCGGAAACCAGGTTGGTAGTGAATCGCAAGAAAAGGAATTTGATAAAATGTCTACAGGATGGCTTTTTGGAGTATCATGTGGTGGAGCCCACTCGGGAAGAGATGACACTGGATTTAATGAAACAGGCTAGATAAGGGAGTTTAAGATGAAGGAAAACTTCAGAAGCAGTGATCAGAACATGGTTGAATTTATTCTGCAATATGAGAGAGAAGAAAGAATCAGAGTTAACAGTATTTCAGCTGAATGAAGGCAACTGGAGAAGCAGAAGGGAGAAGCTGGGTAGAATTGACCGGGACAGGGGTCTAGCAGGAAAGACAGGAGAACAGCAATGGCAGGAGATTCCAAGGTTAATACAGGAGACACTGCAGAGATTCATGCTGTGTAATAGAGACATGGTACAGGGAGGATGAGGCAACCAGGGCTGACAAGGGAAGTCAGGGATTGCATATAAGCAAAAGAGCGGTGAATGGCAGAGGAAGCTGGAGAATTGGGGCCAACAGAAGCCAAGAAATAATAAATAAGGAGGGAGAAGGTTAAATATGGGGCTAACTTAACCACTAATACAAAGGAAACTGTAAGAGATTCTTTAGATATATAAAGTGCAAGAGAGTAAAAGTGAATATGGACCACTGGAAAATGATACTGCAGAGACAGTAGTGGGAAACAAAGAAATAGCTGAGGAAATTTGCATCAGTCTTCAGGGTGGAAGACACGAGACATTTCCCAGAACTGAAGAGAATGAGAGGGCAGTCCTGAATACGGTGGCCATCACCAAGAAGAACATGTTAGAAAACGGAATGGCCTGAATGTGGATAACTCACCTGGACCAGTTGGACTACACCACAACCTTGTAAGCAAGATAGTTGAAGAGTTTGTGCAAGTGGAAGTGGTAATCTTTCAGGAATGACTAAAACCTCGAAAAGGCCAAGTGTCTGTAGACTTGCTAACATGACACCCCGTTTAATAACGGTGTTAGGCAGAAGATGTAAAACTGTAGACTGATTCGCCTAACCTTGTATGTGGGTAACATCATGGAATCCATCGTGAAGAATGGGATTTCTGAGGTCTTTGGTAAAATAGGACAGGGTCAGCATGTTTCATCAAGGGGAGGTCATGCCTGACAAACCGGCTAGGATACTGTGAGGGAGTAATGAGCAGATTGGATCAAAGAGAAACAATGGATATTATCCATCTGCACCTCAAGAATCCCTTGGCAAGGTGCCATGCATGAGGCTGTTGCGAAAGATATGGGTCCATGGTTTTAGGGGTACGGTGCTAGCATGGATAGAAGTTTGGCTGTCTAACAGAAAGCAGAGAGTGGGGATCAAAGGGTTCTTCTCAGGATCGCAGCCAGTGACAAGTGGTGTTTCACAAGAATCAGTGGTGGGACCACAACTTTTAACTTTGTGCATTCATTATCTATATGAAGGAACTGACGGCATTCTGGCTAAGCTTTCAAACAGTGCAAAAATAGATAAAGGGACAGGTAGCATTGAAGTGGAGGTTCGGCTGCAGGAAGGTGCTCTAGCACATTTCCTCAACTTCGCAAACCTCTGCCCTTGAACTACACCCTTCCAACTGCAACAAGTTAGAACCTCTCGCCAATGCTCGCCTTCCATCCCACCAACCTCAGGATACAACGTATCATCCTCCGCCATTTCTGCCGCCAACAGTCAGAACACAGCACCAGAGATATACTTCCTCCCATTCCTATCATCAAACTGCTGAGACCTTTCCCTCACAATCTCTCTCTCGTTAGGTCCACGCGGCCCCTTCCATTTCCACCTTCCACTCCCCGCACCTTCCCTTGCCATTGCAAAATGTATGAAAGCTGTGCCAACACCTCCCACCTCACGTTCACCCATGACCCCAATGGATCCTTCCACATCAGGCAGAGAACATCCTGTGCATCCAAACACCTCATCTAGTCTGTCCATTTCTCCTGGTCTCCACTACATTGGCGAGACAGGACGTCAACATGCAGAACGGTTCAGGGAACACTCTCAGACACCCAAATCCAACAACCCCACTGCCCTGTGGCAGAATACTTCAACTCCCCCTCCCACTCTGCCAAGGTCTTACAAGTTTTTGGCCTCCTTCACTGCCAGATTCTTGCCACCTGACGTCTGAAGGAAGAACGCATCATCTTCTGCCTTGTGACCCTGCAAACACACAGTATCAAGGACAATTTCACCAGTTTCTTCATCTCCCCTCCCTCCACCTTATTGGAGATCAAACCCTCCAACTGAGGACCGCCTTCTTGAACTGTCCTACTTTTCCATCTTCCTTCCCATATATCCACTCCACCTTTCATTCTGACCTATCACTGTCACCACCTACCTTCATTGAACTGTCACCTTCCAAGCTACCTTCCTCCCAGCGCCAGCCCCTCCCATTTATTTCTCTGCCCACTTCCGCCCACCCCACATTCCTGATGAAGGCTTTATGCCTGAAACGTCGAATCTCCTGCTTTTCTATGACAACCCTTTTTGACTCTGATCTCCAGCATCTGCGGTCCTCACTTTCACTTACTGAAGGACTTTCACAGGTTTGGAGAGTGAGCAACCAAGTTGGAGATGGAGTACAACGTGGGAGAGTGTGGGAACGCATTTTGCCAGGATGAATAGAGGCATGGAGTATTTTCTAAATAGCAAGCCAATTCAGAAATCTGAAGTGCAAAAAGACTAAGGGGTTCCAGTCCAGAAGTCTTGAAAGGTAAACTTGCAGGTTGTCAGTAGTTAAGAAGGCAAATGCAATGATGGTATTTATTTCAAGAGCGCTTGGATATAAAAGCAGGGATGTACTCCTAAGGCTCTACAAGGCTTTGGTCATGCCACATTTGGATTATTCCGCGCAGTTTTGGGTCCCATGTCTCAGGAAGGATTCACTGGTCCTGGAGCGTTTTCGGAAGAGATTCCCGCGAATGGTGCCAGGAAATAAAAGCTTAACATATAAAATATATTTGAGGGCTCTGGTTCTATATTTGGTAGAGTTCAGAAGAATGTTAGGAGGTCAACTGAAACTTACAGAATACTAAATGACCTTGGAAAGAGAGGATTTTGGGAAGATATATCCAATGGTAGGAGAGACTAGTACCTGAGGGGACAGTGTAAAGAGAAGACCTTTTCAAAAAATGATAAGGAGAAACCTCTTCAGCCAGAGGGCGGTGAAACGATGGAATTCACTGCCGCAGAGGGCTGTCGAGTCCAGGTCATTGAGAATATTTAGGGGTGAGACAGATAGGTTCTTGACTATAAAGGGGATCAAGGGTTACAGGTAGAAAGTGGGAGAATGGGGTAGAGAAGCTTAACAGCCATCATGGAATGGCGGAGCAGGTTCAATGGGCCTAATGGCCAAATTTCTGTTCCAATGTCGTTTGGTTGCATGGTTAATATTGGCTCTCCTCATTCCTCATTGGAGATGTATCCTGGAATTTGATCACCATATGATTTATAAAGAAATAAATTCCAATACAGATGGCTGGGAAATATCATGTTCCCTCTATCCAGTCTCAGCAGCCATGCCCCAATATCATAATCACACTGCAATTAAAATCCAGTGAAATTTACTTCAATGCAGTTGATTGAGATCGATAACATTATCAGCATGACCCTCACCTGCCATCTCTGATCCTTGAATAACCATCTGAATTGTGTGTCACATCATATTCTCTGTTAATTTATCCATGCCATTTGTCTGTTATCACTCATGTTGTCATAGGCAATTTTCTGGCAGATTATGGACTACAGAAGTTCTCTACATGTTTTACTGACATTATAATCACATCACTGATCAGTAGTTACAGACTGTATGTTTCGATTTATAAACGGAGAAACTTGTTTATGTTCTGACAATCCTTTGGCATTACTGCCATACCTAAGGCAAATTGAATGATTACATACATTCAATCTACCATCTCAAATATTTCTTCCTGTTCACCCCCACACACATATCGCATGCCAAATGTCTAAACTTTAAATGTTCTTTTGAATTTTAATAAAATCAATATTGAATTCAAAGGGGTTAAAGGGGTTAGCTGGAGCTATTTGTTCAGTGACTGTGATTAATATCAATCTCCGTGGATCCTAATTATGGCGTGAAGAGTTTCCGTCATTGAAAGATAAATGGGCTCTGTTCAATGTGCTATCCCACAGTGTGAGTAGGAACATCACTGACAGCACTAACAGGGATCAGCAGCTCGAGAGAGAGAGAGGGAGGAGACATCAGAATCTGAGAATATTAGACTGGAATGTTCCAACAGTGGATCAGAATCTGAGAACTTTAGACTGGAATTTTCCAACAATGGATCCGAATCAGAGAACATTAGACTGGAATGTCCCAACAATGGACAGGAGATTATCCTGGGGTCTTAATTGGCTTTCTCGGCCTTGGATATCATTAGCATCACGGATCCTGGATATCCTTTGGATTATTCAAGGTGGTTACTATCCCATCCTTGCAATAGTTGGTGTTCCTGGTAAGTCATTATATTTGTCTACTAAACCGGGTTGAACTGAATTTCTGCTCATGATATATAAATTTTGGAAAGTGCAAGTCAATGTCTTCAGTTCCAAACAAAAAAATCCTTTCCTTATAAAAAATAACTATCAAACTACTATTTATAAATTACTCACTGATATGCGAGAAGGACACAGAATGTTCTCAAACTCCATAATCCATTTTGTCCTTCACAGATTTACATCTCCATGTCCTCCCCACTCACCAATCCTGTCCAAAACCACCATCATGATATCTCAATCTCGTCTGCAGTGTCAGTGCAACTTATGAATGAACCATAATTTTTGCCTTTGTTCAATCTGGATGCAACAGTTTCAACTGCCTTCTAAACCACATGTCCATCACTAAATAATTGCTCTTGAGGATGTTTGACGTGTTCTCTGCACGTGCAGGAAGACAGTTTATGGTGGTCAAGCCATTGACTCATAATCTAGAGCCACAGAATAATAGTCTGTTGGTATCTCATGAAGGAAAGTGGTGGAATTTAAAAGCAAACATTATTATTTGTGAGAAAAACCCACCTGCTTGCCTGAAGTCCTTTAGGTAAGTCAATGTGCCAACCTTCCCTAGTCAGGTTTACGTGTGACTTCATTGATTAACATGTGGATGTACTGCACCTTTAAACTACCTGACAGCACCAAGTCTTCTGAAAAGTAGATATACCTTAACATTTGGTCGAACAACTCGATTAGCTCATTGTCTTGAGACAAAAACAAATTCAGCCAAACAGTTTAAATTATACCCCAAATGACCCACCTCCAATCAAGTTTGAATGTAATATATTGGTAATCTTAAAAGCCAATGACACAATCCAATAGTTTGGAGGTACAAGACCGTGAAAAATTGAACAGTTGAGAGCAGAGCTGCCAAGCTACCAGCATGCAAAGACTGCCTGAAAAATAGCTCCCTTTAAAGTATATTTATTGATTAGTAACTAGTGAAGCTGAATCCCCCAGAAGAAAAGAAGACAGGAATATGGAGAAGAACCGAAAGCTTCCTGGTTTTGAGATAAGAAGTTTTATTTTGTAAATCTTAATTAGGAGTCTTATCGGACTCGTATTGTGGAGTGGGAAGGTCAAAGATAGGTTAGAGGAAGAAGTTGTAAATATTCTTTCGATTATTATTCTCTGTAATACTTCAAGAAATAAAGTTGTTCATTTTTACTTTAAATAGTTCTTAGACTCTAGAATTATCACACATTACTGCATTGGATAAATCTTTTCTCTGTTGCTGGTTTTAATTAAGAAGGAGAATTTATCCTGTGTTGTAACACTACAAACCCCAGCAATGTGTTTACTCTTTACTGTCCTGTGGAACAACTGAACCAGCCACTCAGTCTAAGATTGGCGTAACATGCTGCCCTGAACAGGGCTGCATACATCCTGTGAGAGAAGAACAAAAGTCAAGACAGATCCCTTCCTCTACCTGTTTCCCGTAGTTGTACATCTCATTTCTATTCAGGTAGGCGATCATTACATCTTTTAGGTGTATTCGATCTCATTGAAGATCTCCCCGAGTGTGAGGCACATCTCCATAGGCAACTCTGATGCTGGCTTTATTGATGCTGACGTACAGACATAAGGAACTTATAAATTCCATGTCAGTCGTAGTGCATAGAGAAATAATGGTGTTTCATAACACAGGAAGAAAACGGCGATGTCGAAGTGAGAGAAAAGAATTATTGTGATCATCCCTGAGTGTGCTGAGGCAGTATTTGGGTTACTGTGGATAGACGTTCTCTCAAGTCTCACCAGACTAATCCCTGGGATGATGGCAACATGAACAGTGAGTGAAGCTCAGTGAGAGAATAAGGTGATTGCATTGAACATTAAGGGGGATGTACAATCAATTATGATGTTATAAACAGACACTGTTATGGTGATAATTTCCATGGCTTTTTTTCACTCGGGTTACATGATTCTCGATAGTTTAAGAGTCTCTGAGAACGTTCCACCCAACTACTCCCGCTACCTATTTCAATTCAGAGAGAGAGAGAGAGAGAGAGAGAGAGAGAGAGAGAGAGGGAGAGGGAGAGGGAGGTTCAGGCTTTCAAAAAAAACTCTTCCAACGTTAATGCAGTTCAATTGTTGCGTGATCCTGCAATCAACGTCATGCTATCCATAATCCCGACAGAAGCAACAGTACCTTCATTATAAAAGAGTTAACTCTTCCCAGCAGCTTCTGACCTACATACAGCACATGGGAGTGACTTCTCGGAGATAGAAGATGCCTCCTTGAGACTTTACCCAAAATATTTGGTTTCCCTCCTCACTGCCCGCAAACAATGTTAAGGTAACACACGTTCTACAAACAATGGAACCACGATTAACACCATGGAGCACCCTATCAATGCAGTCTCGGTTTCATTTATTTGTCATGTTAGAGTACCAATGACGCCCTCCTGTTTCTGTGTAACTATCTCGTGGGGCTAAATAGCCTCCTCCTGGTCTCATGGAACAGTTTTAAGGGTCTGATTGGGCTCTGCCTGTTCCTGTTTAACAGCTCGATGTACAGACCAGACTCCTTCTCTTCCTGTGGAATAGGCAGATGGATAGAATGGGCTGTCCCTCTTCCTGTTCAGTACTTTCCACGGGCTCAATGGCTTCCACATATCAGTGTGCAAACAGCCTGGGATGCTGATTGAGCTCCTCTATTAACTGTGGAAATGTGCAGTGTCTGGCAGCGCTGTTACATGAATGTAACCGACACTTTAACAGCACAAAACGGAATGCTGTCCTGGTCTTGCTGCACATGGACACAGAATGGTTCAGGAGCTGAGGGGGCACAAAATCTCTGAATATTGTGTGATCTTCAGTCATCATACCTACTTCAGATCTTATGATGGGGAAAGACATTGATGTAGCTGTTGGAGATGTTTGTGCTGAGGAGGCTAACCTGAGGATCTCCTGCAGAGATATCCCGGGACTGAGAGGATTATTGGCCACCGACCACAAGCATCTTTCTTTGTGCTCTGAAAGACCCAGACAAGTGGGAGGTTACACCTGATTTCCATTCAACTCAAATAAGTGGGTGGCCCTGATGTCATCCTCAGTCAAATACTGACTTGGTATCAAAGCCATTCACTGTTTGCTGAGCCCGTGTGTCCACCTCTCGTTCATATCAATGAGGTGACGATGTATGTGTAAGGAATGTTTTCCTCTCACAGCGGGTAATCAATGTCAGGAATTATCTGTGCTAGCGAGTTATGGGAGCTACATCACTGAAAGTATTTAAGGAGGACTTGGATGGATTTTTGACCTGTCAGACAGCTAAGGGACGTGAAGAATTGGGCATTAAAAAGGAGTTAATGCCAATAGTAGATCAGCCATGATGGTAGACAATGGCTTGATCATCCGAATTTGCTGATTCGGTTCCTTATGTCCTCATATTCTGTAATTACGAAGTTAATGGTTGTAATTTTCCTGAACGTTCTGTTATTGAACGTTGCAATCAGACAGAGCAAAGTGTTTTGTGAGTCATCGCTTGGTGAGATATGGGGTTGTATTCACATTGAATCTGGTCCTATATTATGACCAACAAATAAAGCACAAGTTTCAGAGAGGAGACACTCTGCAAAGAGACCAGAGGCGTCTTTCGAACCCAGCCTGGATTTCCAAATAACATTTTCCAACCCACACTAAACCGTGTGTGTGTGACAGTCTTGAGTGATTGAATGAGATGCTGTGTTACTGTGGATCACGTATTTAGAGCAAGTGGCCTCCAAATGCTCCTTGCAGGAGCTGTGAGTGGTTGAATGGAACATAAGAACATAGGACTGAGCAGCAGGAGTGTGCCATTAGACACTTTGTCACCGCTCCATCATGTGATTGTGGTCTCCCCAGCACTTTTCTGTCTACATTTTCTACATGCACTTTTCTGTCAAATGTCAACAAATACAACTTTGAATAAATGCAAACATCCAGGCACCACAAACTTCTGGAGAGGGAATTTCCACTTGGACAGCCCTTTGAAAATTTCTCATATGTGGTCCAGTCAATGTTGGAGGGTCACTGTTTCCTTTTCCGCCACACTCCTCCACTGGTTACACCGATCTTAAATGTAACCAGTTTAGTGATGTGGCCAATGATATCGGTCTCAGAGTAGATCATTTTCTAGAAAAAAACTTTACAGACTGACACTTTGCTATCTGGTGGAACAAAGTAAGAGAAAGGGATCAATCGGCTGTTGCTTCTCAGGCAGGGAGCAATTTTCTCCCTCTCTGTGTTGAAACATACAATAATGTCAACTGAACACCAAAATGGGCCATGTGTGCTCTCCTGGAGCATTCTCTGGTAAACCTGATTATGGATTATATGCAGGTGCGTCATTGCTCTTGTTGTACACAATTCCATTCAATCTCAAAAAGTCCCCACTTTATAATTTGATGATATGCTTATACGTGTCTGTGTAATTTGTAAATATTGGTATTTGTCTTCGTAGTATGCGTATTGATATCAATACATCTTTTTCTTCAAATTTATTCTCTAACTTTAGTCTCCCCGAAAAGAGATAATATGCATCCAGCTGATGCACTATTCTGAAAGTCATGGTGTTTCAATACTATTTCTATGCTAAGATCGGAACTGATTATCCCCCATAACCAAAGGCCAGGAATGAGAAAAGGGAAGCCTCTTTGAAAATGTCGAAAATAATTATATCATTTTATGTTAGTGTTAGAGAATCAAAACTGCACACAATGCATCAGGTGTGATCTCAGCAATGCCTTGTACAGATACAGTAAAACATTCCTGCGATTCAACCTGATACCTTTTGTCAAAAACAGCATCATTCCACGAACCTTTCAAATACATTCTGCATCTGCAGACTGACTTCACATGATTCATGTCCCAGGAACATGGAAACCGCCTGTGTCACAGAGTACTGCAATCTCTCTCCTTTTAAATTGATTACCATTATTTTATCCTTCATGCCAAAATACACAATTTACCTTATGTGATTTCTACAGAAGGTTTGCGCACTAACCTTCCCTGTCAGTAATCATATTGCAGACTCAGTATCTCAATTTGACGACACAATGAATGACCATCTTGATGTACGAGCTAATTGAGCTCCAAGCCATTCCCTCCCCTTCCTCCAGATCTTTGATGCAGATTTTTGGTCAATGATAACCCCACAGTGATCTCTGAGGCATTCCATCAGTTAGAGCTTTGCAGGCTGAAAGTAAACATTTCTCTCTACTCTCTATTTCCTGCTAGTGACATATTTCCTGTTCCCGCGTAGCCGTTCAGGAGGCTTGAATGGCCTCGTCCTGGGCTGTGTAATGTACTCAACGATATGAATTACTTAATTCTATATTCCTGTATAATTTCTTAGAGGGGCAGAATGGTCTCCTCCTGTCTCATTGTAACGATCCTTTCTGACGGATTGGGGTGGTCCCCTACCCTGTAACAGCATCGAGTGGTGGATTAAGGGAACAACACATGGGTTCGGGGCGGCAGTGTATCTCTGTAACAGCCTCGCGGATGGATTGAGATAACAACACATCCAGAATTCTCATGGCTGGTCCGATTGTCTCTGATCATCCCTCTCCTGTCTATTCCCGATAAACATTGACTCTTGTGTCCAGCAAAGATCATTCGAGCTCAGCCTAGAATATCCTCAATAACAGAGTCATCCATATTCCCTGAGGATGAGGATACCACAGACCGCACGGCACTAAATGCAAAGGGTCATCTTTATTTCATTGTCGGACCCATTACATTAAAACTGTGCTAACCTCGCATCAAATGACTACCTCTTTTCATGCTTAAGGATATACTAATTATGAATAACCATAAACCATTCTGCCCTCCAAACCTGTCCCACATTCCCACTGACTTTCCAGTCAAATATGTATCAAACCCAGCCTCTGCTGCAATCTCAGAAAGTGAATACTTGACAGCATAACACCACGTGAGCATAAAAAAGGAGCAGAATGAGGCCATTCGGCCCATCGAGTCTGATATGCCATTCAATAATTTCTTGTATGTACCCCAAACTCATTATTCTTGTTCCCTTGATAAACCAAAAACGTGCCGATTTGAGTCCTAATGACACTAGGGCGTGTGTGTGTGTGTGTGTGTGTGTGTGTGTGTGTGTGTGTGTGTGTGTGTGTGTGTGTGTGTGTGTGTGTGTGTGTGTGTGTGTGTATGTGATTGTTTTCTGTGTATTTGTGTGGCTACATCTGTGTACGTATGTATCAGCCTCTGTGTTTTTATCTGTATGTGTGTCTATTTGTGTGCAACTGTCTATGTCTCTGTGTATTGCAATGTGTGTGTATGCCTATCTCCTTATATGTGTTGTGCATTTTAATATGTTGGGGTGTTACCAATACGTCTGTGCATCTCTGTGCAGTGAGGTATCTGTTTTTGTTTGAGAGTGAATGGACTGATGTTGGAACTGACAGTGGGTTTAAAGTGAGAACTGAATGTTGCTCTTTTCTCAGTTGACGTGAAATGGATGTTTCAGAAGCTCCACATGAGCCAACTTGTTTCTGTCCGGCTCATGCCAGGTTCCTCCCCACATGGCGGGAGAAAGGAGTGTGAGGGAACAGATACCAGGCACAGCACCACCCGGCTTGGCTCTTTCTATCCCATTCCAGACAGTTTGTCCTGGAACAGGAGAAAGAGAGAGAGGGAGGGAAAGTGGAAATGGGTGACTCTGCTGTTAGTGCTGGTGGATGTGGGGCTGGGGGGATTGGTGAGGTGTCTGGAATGAGTCAGTCGACAGTTGTAAATCAATTTAGTATTATTAGTGTCGGGGGTATTGCGTAGGTGACAAAGAAAGTGAGGAAGAAAGTTGCTGAACTCAATCGTGAGTTTGGAAATGCCTGAGCCTTATTTGGAAATAGAGTGCGAGCCTTGTTCGGGGGTTAGTGCTATAACAGGTATACAGGGAGTGTGGAGGAGCAGATAGAATATGGTGACCCTTATCCTGACAGAGCGGAGAAGGTTATTGACGCTTGTCCTGTATCACAGCGTGAAGATGACCCTTCTGGGGTGTCTTGTCCAGGTCTATCACCAATAACGCCACAGACAATGTCCCTCAGATTCAGTATAAGTGGAGTTTACAAATAACAAGGAGAAGCAAACATTGGTGTATTCTATATCGAAACTAAAACTGTTGCAGAAATTCTGAGCGTCATATGCTCTGAAAATTAGACATGGAAATATCATGGATACTGCAGTCTTACTGGATGGTCTCAAGTTGCATTTCAACAGCGTTGACTAAGTTACTGCTCATGCTGTGAAAAATAAATTCTCTAAATGTATATCAGGTGGGTTGAAGATTATGTATTGAAGCAAACTAGAGATAAAGTTATTTTTTTCGGATTTGGTGTTGTGTGGTCAGGAGGACTAATCAATGTCCTTGCTCGGATGCAGCTTTGGAGGAGTAGTGACATTAATATGTTGTATTTTACACATATAAAATATGTGTCTGCATACAATATAGAATGTTTGTACATTTTGGTCAAATTGATGGAAGCATGGAGCCGAGAGGGTCAGGTTTGTTCCAGTGAATTGGGAAAATACAAAATAACATTCTGTGGGAGATAAGCAATGGTTGTTAGAGTCATAGAGTCCTATAGGCCTTTCAGCTCAAACTGATCCATTCCGACCAAAATGTCAATTCACACTAACCCCAGTTCCCAGCCATTGCCCCGCATCCTTCTCATCCTTTCCGATCCTGTATTTGTCAAAATGTATTCTAAATGTTGTGAATGTTGTGAACCTTAACGACTTCTGCTGGTAGCTCATTCCATATGCGTATCACCCTGTGTGTAAAAAAGTTGCTCCTCAGGTTCCCTTGTATTCTTACCCCTCTGAATTGATGCGCTCTAGTCCGTGATTGTCCAATCCCGGAAGTAAAGGCTGGGTGCATTCACTCTATCCATGCCTGTTATGATCTTATACCCTTCAATAAGATCCTCTCCCCAGTCTCATACACGCAAAAGTAAAAGGTCCTAGCTTTTCCAATCTCTCCCGATAACTCAGAGCCTTGAGTCCTTGGCAACATCCTTGTAAATTTCTTCTGCACTCATTCCAGTTTAATAACATCATTCCTATAGCAAAGTTAACAAAACTGATCATAACGCTATAAGTATGGCCTCATCAGTGCCCCGTGTTCTGCAACACAGCTCCCCAAATTCGCTTCTTAGTGCCCTGACTGATGAATGCCAATGTGCCAAAAGTGTTCTTCATTGCCCTGCCTACCTCTCTATCAACTTTCAGAGAACCATGCACCTGAATTCCAAGGTCGCTCTGTTCCACTACATTCCTTAAGATCCAGCCATTCACCATAAAACTCCGATATTGATTTGAGTTTCTAAAATGCAAGAACTTACACTGATCTGAATCCATTTACCATTTCTCGGCCCACTTCCTCAGCTGATCAAGGTACTGCTGTAAGTTCTGAAGTTTCTGATAACCTTTGTCATTCTCCATGTAACCGCCTATTTTATTGACACTTTCAAACTTACAAGTCATGCACGTACATTCTCATCTAAATTATAGATACATGTAATATATAGTGGTGCCAGCATCGCCCCGATGCATTCCATTAGTCCCAGGCCTCCAGTCTGACAAGCATCCTTCCACTATTACTCTTTGCTTCGTGCCATCAAGCCAATTTTGTATCCAATCTGGCAGGTCCTCCTCAATTTCATGCGATCTAACCTTCCAGAGCAGCGCACAATGTGGAAGCTTATTGATGGCCTTACTTGAATCCATATAGATTACGCATACCACCCTGACCTCCTCAACGTTGCTGGTCACTTCGCCAAAGAATTCGAACAAATTTGTGAGCTATGGTGTCTGATGCACAAAGCCATGCTGACTTTGATGATAGACATTTGCCCGAAACGTTGATTTTCCTGTTCCTCGGATGCTGCTTGCTCTGCTGTGCTTTTCTAACACCACTCTAATCTTGCTCCGAATCACACCCTGTCTTTCCTAATGCACGTATGTCTTATCTCTCAGAACCTTTTCAAGTAAGTTACCTCCTACAGATTTTAGGTTTAGTGGTCCATAGTTCGCAAGTGTTTCTTTGTATCCCTTCATGAGTAAGGGCACAGCATTCGCAACCCTCCAGTCCTCCGGGACCTCACCTGTTGGCCAGTGATGATGCAACCATATCAGCCAGGGCTCCCACAATTCCTTCTCTGACCTCCTGCAGTGTTCCTGAATGTATCTGGTCAGGACCAGGAGATTTATAGAAATAAGGCAAAGTCTGAATAATGCGTCTATTTATTTCAGTTATAAACACCAAAAAATGGGAAAGTGACACATTGATGTTTAACATAACAAATTAGAAAACGTATTAGTCATAGGAAGTGGCTTCGGAAGAATTTCAGTCATTGTGGATACCTGAGAATTCTCAGAAATTCATGATGTAGAAACAAGGGCCATGAAATTGATAAGGAAATCAAAAACAGAACATGAATGCCAGCACACAAGAACAAAAACACTGCATAAATCTACAATCTGTTTTTCAAAGGAAATAAAGTAAAAGCAAGGTCAAATATGGAAATTGGTAATCGGGAGAGGAGAGTTTACTGTGAAAAACAGGGAAATGGCCAAGAAAATAAACAGCTACTTTGCATCAGTCTTCATGGAGGAAGATCCACAAAATCACCAAGTAATACCCAGTGATCATGTCGGGCTTGTGCAACTGAAGACATACAGTCAACTTATATCAGTAACAAGGTGGTATTAGAGATTGTAACTGGATTGAGCATTGCTAAGTCTGACAAACCTGATGTACTTCATATTAAAATGTTAGACATAAATCGGCAATGGAAATATTAATTGCACTGTTGATGACTGTGTTTCATTTTCCTGTGCATTCTGCAGAAGCTAGAAGTCATTGTGGATAAATGGAAGTTAGCAAATGTGGTCCAAGCACTATAGATTAATGGAAGGAATCGAAGCATCTATGAAGGGAAGAAGACATAGTTTGGAGAACTGCCGAACAATTAACTTGGCATCTGCAAGTTGGAAACTGTTGGAATCTATTATACAGCATGTGATATTGGATATTTAGGAATTAATAGCAACAATGGACTGAAGGGACTACAACAGTTCTTATTTTATATTTCACAATGGTTAAACATATTAATGGATCTGAACACTGTGTCGGGAAAACTGCATTGAGGAGATTTTCTCAATGAACTAGAATGGGGAAGGCTCAATGTGTTGAATGGCCTACTCCTTTCCCGATGTTTCCGTGCAGCCTGTGGGAAAGCTCTGGAAATGTTGTCACAAGCTCTCAGATGTTAGGGAGGAGGACTCTGCAGTGTCAACAGGACTGTGATTCCCGTTCCCTTTTCTGATATCGAGGATGGTGCTGGGTATTCTGTCTGGTTTTATCCTTTAAGACCTTGGAGAAGTGAGGTACAATTGAGTGCCTTGCTTGGCCGTTTCAGTGACCATTGAAGGCTCTGTGTCTGGAGTTATGTTTAGCCCAGACCAGGAAAGCCCGGGAAATTCACTTCCTGAAAGTACGTTGGGAAAAGAAAATGGATGTTTGCAATCAACATTGGATGCAATGTCACTGTTGCCATCACCAGTTTCTAGATCATGATAGTTTATTAATTTTTTTTGACCTCCACCAGCTGCCCAGAGCATTATCCTGCATTGGATTAGTAATCCAGTGACATTCCCACACCGCACCATGTCCACAAAGGAACATATCGGAAATCACACTGAGCGAGTTATTTCTGTACGGCTTGACAGCTCTGTCAAAATGAACTCCCACCAATGTGATTATCGTGAAGGCACTGAGGGAATGTTAAATGGTCAGAATGTAATTATTAATCTATTAGGTGACGGGACATAATTGAGTAATTTTCCACATTGCCGGGGAGTTGTCAGAGTTGGAGCTGGAATGGAAAAGCTGCCCCAGGGACACGGCATGTTGTGCAGCACAAGTCTTCAGTACCATTGCGGGAATGGGGTCAGGGCCCATTGCCTTTGCCATATCTACGTGTCCAACTGTTTCTTCATGTCAAGTGCAGCGAATCGAGTTCGTTGAAGACTGGCATCTGTGATTCTGTGGGCATCATGACACGTGTGACGTGGATCATTGATTCAACGCCTCTGGCTAAGGACGGTGCAGATTCTACATGCTTGTCTTTTTCATTAATGTGCAGGGCTGTTCCATTACTTAAAATGGGGATATTTGTGGAGACCGTTCCTCTAATAAGTTGTGTAGTAGTACACCGACATTTATGTCTAGATGTGGCAGGACTGCAGAGCTTAGATCTGATCTGTTGGTCTTGGGATCATTTCGTTCTCTCTATCAGATGTTAGTTCTGCTGTGTGGAATGAAACAATTCAAGTGCAGTAGCTTTAAAGGTTTATCATCAGCTTTAGGTACACATGGTCCTGACCTTGGCATGTTCACTCACACACATCACTGAACCATCACTTGGCTTGGTGGTAATTGTAGACTGATGGAATATCCTGGGGAAAATGATAAGATTATGTTTGAATACAATCCTGCTTCTATTGCTGCTGTTGTCAACAGCATCACGTGATAGCCCAGTTTGAGCTGTAATATCTGCAATGCAATTCTACTGACTGTCCCCCAGTTCATATCGAGACCCATTCACCCATCAGCTGTGAACTCAGTGACATCACCTGGTTTCTGATGCGGTAATACTTCAATTTTTCAACTCTCATTCTGCTGAGGGCCTCTCCTGGGTGTCATGTTTCCAATTTGTTGCATTACTCAAACCCTTTAACATATTCATCTGAATCTTCTCCTTTATCTTAATGTCATCTTCTGCGGTTCAATTGAATGTGTTTCTCTCTGGTTTTCTCCCTGACCATGATGAAGAGCTCTGTGGTGTCAGTGATACCAGCCATATGCAGTTTCAGAGCCAATGAATGTGTGCACTTTGCATTATCGTTCAGTTCCCAGGGTCCGACGCTCCGTGTTGGACAGGGCGTTTAAGAAGCTTTCACAAATTGGAACTTGTTCAAAAATTCCTGAAGAAACAAACCAGGTGTGCGGGTGTCTTTTGTCGTGAATGTAGAGTTAATCTTTTGGGTCCAGTGACCCTTTTACGAAGCTCTCAGTTTCTCCAGTAATTTTTGTGTTTTTAGTTCCAGTATCCTTCGCTATTTCTTTAATTGAACATTTGTGCTGTGCCTATTCGTTTCTGGAGAAACCCAGCAGGTCTGGCAGCATCTGCAGAGACAGAGAAACAGAGTTAGCCTTGCACGTCCGTGTTATTTGTTCAGAACTGAAGAAAAGTTGGAAACTGGGCTTTTTAATCCCTTGCCGGAGTTGGGGAATGCATGAATTGGAAACGAAGGCATGGCATAAGATAACGGGCTATTAGCAGTTGTGAACGAGAAGATGATGCAAAATGGGTTTAAATTAACATGCGAATGGGGGAAAGGGGTTCTCTCTAACTGAGGGTAAAATAAAGAAAGCACAACCACACAAGGTCACCGAAAGAACAGGAGAGAGAATGTTGACCATGTGGTATTGTGTAGATCTAGCAAGAGATAGGTTTTCAGTCTACAGATCATCACCTTCTTCACACTAAGGAATTCAGGTGCTTGACCTCTTATTGGCACTAGTAAGAGTTTCATGCTACCTTAGTTTTGTAACATAGAGTAAAACTAACAGTATGAAGTTTGGGCTGTTTTCTTTACCTGTCATCTTTATAATTCTTTCAAATTGGAAGTGCTTATTGTTAAATATTTTATCTTGAAGTTGGTATCAGATGGAGTGTAGGAGGTTGAGGGGTGACATTCTCGAAGTTTATAATGTCATGGGAGGCATGGATGGGGTGAATAGCCAAGGTCTTTTCTGCAGGATCAGGGAGGTCAAACATAGATGCATAGCTTTAAAGTAAAAGAGGGAAAACTTGAAAGGGACAAAGGGGCAACTTTATTTACACAGAGGGTGATGTAAGTATGGAATGAGCTGCCAGAGGAATAGTCATAGATGCAAGTACAGCTACAATATTTCAAAGACATTTGGACAAATATAAAAATGGGAAACGTTTAGAGGCATTTGGGCCAAGTGCAGGCAAATGAGACCCGTTTAGTTTAGAAAACCTGGCCAGCATGGACAAATTGGACCAAATGGTCTGTTTGTGCACAATATGACTGTATGAATCTAGAAAGCGAGGAAGATGTATGAAAAGATATGACGTAATAAATTAGCAAGAATTTTAAAAGCAAGCATCACGAGCTTTTCCGTCTGTATAAAGAAAAGCTTAAAAATGTGTTTGTGAGCTGAGGCAGAAGTGCAGTCAGGAAAGTACATTGAAGCCATATGGAGGGTGTTACTAGGGAACTGGCCACAAGGAACAGGCGATAAATTACACCAGTATTTTAAATCGTTCTACATGGGGAAAGTACAGTAAGCATTTAAATGGTATAAACAAAATGGTAATAGGAAGGAATTTCTTGAACTGTCTGGAACAAAAGTAGCAAGGTTTTAGACGAACAGATAAGAATAAGGATAGCAGGTCAGCAGTTAGTGTTAAAAGAAGTGGTCACAGAGTGACTAGCGGCACTGTGTCAAATATTCCATAACACTCTGGATTACAGGTTTGTTCCAGCGAAACTGGAGACCCTCCAATGCGGCGCCTGTCTTCAAGGAAGGAAAGAGACAGAAAGCAGGAACCATTTTGCCTAACCATTATTGCTGGGAATCTTCCAGAGCCTGTTGGTAAGGAAGGAATTGCAGAGCAGTTAGAAGAGCTAAAGCCAGAGTTGGCATGGTTTTGTGAAAGGGAAATGACTTTTGTAATGTAAAACCATGCATTTTTTTTCTCGAGATCCCTGAGAATGTCAAGATTAGAGTCAGGCTGGAAAAGCACAACAGGTCAGGCAGCATTCAAGGAGCAGGAAAGTCAATGTTTCGCGCAAGAGACCTTCATCAGGAACTCCTGAGAATGTGACAAACAGCCTTGGTAAAGGGAACTAGTCAACATGAGGCTTTCCAGAGATTTGCCACAAGGTATCACAAAATAAATGTTCTGACACAAGACAGAGGCTTTTAGTTTGATGGAATGACGGTGGGTTAACACATAGAAATCGGAGAGTCAGGATTAATGGATCTTCGTGAGAAAGATGTATCTACTGGATTACCACAAATATCAGGCCAATGGCATCAGTTCTTAACAATCTACACTGATAGACTGACGGCGGGAGCTGAGTGCAATATACATCCGAGTTTCTGGATGACACTGAGAAGCAAGATTCAGGCGGTTATTTAATGGATAGGACTCCCAAAAAAGGAGCAGTACAAAGGGAATGGAGTGTTCCTGTGCATGAAACGTAGCGTCAGCATGCTGATGTTGCAAGTAACTAGGTTGGTTCATGAGGCGAGTTCCTGGCATGAAAGGTTTGATTTGTTGAGTGCATCGAAAATGGTGAGGCGATTATTCATTACGGTTGAAATGCATAAGGGTGATATTCCTGAAATGTACAAGATACAGAGGGGGCTTGACAAGGTAAATGCTGAGAAGGTGTTTCCTCTGAGCCTCGAATTCAAGGAGATAGATACCGACTAGAGTTTCAATCTTCTCTCAGAAGTTAGTGAATGTCTGAAATTCCATATTCCAAAAGAGTTGTGGAGGGATACAACGAATTGCGTGGGAAAGTGGAGTTCAGACCTGGAGCCGATCAGCAATGTTCTTATAAAATGAACGTTCAGGCTTGAGGGGCCGACTCTTGTTCCTTTTTCTTGCATTCCCATGTTATGCTTTTGGAAAGTAACGGGTTATTTTCCTGGAAATCGTATTGTACAATGTTGCATTCAGGGAGAGCAGAAGATTTGTTTGAGTTAACCCTTGGTGGGGTATGGTATTCACTGTGAATCTGGGTCTGGAACATGACTCACGTATGGAGGAGAAGTTACAGAGAGGGGAAGCCTGGAAAGAAGGATTGAGGTTGGTGGTCACTTTCTGACTCAGTCTGGATTTTCTAAGTACATTTCTGAAACTGCACCAAACCATTGGAGTGGTCTCGATCTGCCCCTGTGTAGCAGGTCCCAAGGGCTGAATGGAATATCAGAACACAGGGCTGAGGGACACAAGTGGGGAAGGTCTTGCCTCATCTCATTGTGTTCCCAGCTGCACTTTTCTCTCCATGCACCATTATCCCTGATTCACCTGGCTATAAACAATCAGACGAGGCCAGCCTTGCTTTAATATAATGATTCGACCATCCCAAACTTCTGAGAAAGAGAATTCCCACTTTAATGAAATCCACCTTTGAGAATTTCTCCTCAATCCGGTTCTGACTGAAGTTGGAGGGTGTCAACAGTTTCCTTTTCTAGTCCCATTCCTCCACTGCTCATAACACATTTTAAATGTAACCGATTATAATCGATGATATGACCGATTATAAAGGTTTCAGTCTGGGCCTGATTCAGTGACAGGAACAAGTCAGGCAGATTTCTTTCATCAGCCGCAGGTAACTAATAGGGCTAATGGAACAGTATGGTGGATTTGTGGTTAGCACTGCTGCCTTATATCAGCAAGGAGCTGAGCTCAATTCCAACCTCGGCCGAACCTCTATGTGGAGTTTGAACATTCTTCCCTTGTCTGTGTGGGTTTCTTCCCAGTTCTCCAGTTTCCTCTCATATTCCAAAGATGTGCAACTTAGAGTGATTGGCCATGCGAAATTGCTCAGAGTGACCAGGAATGTGTAGGTTAAGTGGGTTAGTCATGGGAAATGCAGGGTTACATGGATAGGGTAGGGGGACAGGTCTGTTTAGGATACTGTTCGGTGGATTTGTGTGGACTCGATGGGCAGAATGTCCTGCTTCCACACTCCAGGGGTTCTATGACAATGACTTCAAGTTTGGACTATGCAAACACCCAGTGGGTATCTAGTTGATCCATTCACCCCAAGGCATTGTATATTTCAATAAGATCAGCTCTCATACCAAGGGTAACCTGTTAAAGTCTCCATGTTGTCAGCACTTCATCCACCGAATAAGTGAAGGGAAGCACCTCTGAACTGCTTCCAATATTATTATATTCTTTCTCAGATAAGGATTAAAAAATAAAACTAATCTCACACATCGTTGAGTCGGTTCATGTTCATTTTTTCAGGGTGAAGTGAGTCTTTGGAACACTCTTTCCTGCAGACCATTCGAGGCAGAGATATTGAATATTTTTGAGGCAGGTTCACAAGTCACAAAGGAGTCAAGGATTATCGAGGAGTGGGCAGCAATGTGCCATGTGGGAAAAATGTAGACAGTAGTACTGAATGACACGGCTCCAGAATATCCCGGAATTAAACGAAATGATAACATCGATAAAATTTTAAGGGGTAGACAAGATGGCAGAGATCTGAAAGGTCTGCTTTGCTGGGCTCTGAATCACAGTGGTAATCTAACCGACCTCACCACAGTCATTTACTTTACATTCAACACGAAATGAGCTACAGAATCCTTACTAATCCCGTTTTGTCAAATGGAAATGACAAAACACGGGAAAGGATCGAGTAAGTCCCAACACGCAGGGCAACGTCAGAAACTTTCAGCATGCCTGAGTCTGAGCTGTAACCCCCTCTGCTCATTCGATAGACCCAGTTACTCACCAGGCCTTGGTCTCCGAGTTCACCAAGTTACGTGAAATGATTGAAGCCATGATTGAAGAAAAGTTCAGCAGGAAACTAGAACCGCTCTCAGCCGTGCTCCAAAAACATGACGAGCAAAGTGAAAACCTTGGAAAGAGAACAGATGAGGTCGAGCGCCAAACTGCAGGGGCAGAGTCTGTGATCGATTCCTCTAAGAAGCGGATCCTCGCCCTTGGAAAACATATCCGTACCTTAACTAAACAAGGTGACGGCCACGAGAACTGGGCAGAATGAAAAATGTTCATATCATCGGTCTGCTGGAGACATAAGGTGTTCAGCCAGTGATTTTTTTTTTCGAGAACTGGCTGCCGTGATTCATTCACTTCGAAGCTGAAGAGGGACGGGTGAAGAGTTTGACTGTTCATCGGGTTACGGCGCGCAGGTCAGACTCAGACTAACGCCCTCACCCTGTCCTTGTGCAATTACGTAGTTGCAGGGCATTCAAAGACTTATGGAAGCTTCCAGAACACAGGGAAAAGATCCGACAAGTGCTCCAAGATTATGTTCTTCCAGGTCTTTTCAGCGGCAGTGATTCAGAAAAGAAAATCTTTTGATGATATCAAGAGAAGACTAAGGGAACTTGAGATTCAGTTTTCCTTGTGGGCAGCACGGTGGCACAGTGGTTAGCACTGCTGCCTCACAGCGCCTGAGACGGGGGTTCATTTCCAAACTCAGGCGACTGACTGTGTGGAGTTTGCACGTTCTCCCCGTGTCTGCGTGGGTTTCCTCCGGGTGCTCCGGTTTCCTCCCACAGTCCAAAGATGTGCGGGTCAGGTGACTTGGCCATGCTAAATTGCCTGTAGTGTTAGGTAAGGGGTAAATGTAGGTGTATGGGTGGGTTGCGCTTCGAAGGGTCGGTGTCAACTTGTTGGGCCGAAGGGCCTGTTTCCACACTGTAAGTAATCTAATCTAATCTTAATGAACCCAGCGGTGCTCCGTATGCTTCCAATAGATCCACGCACTGGTTAATCTTTCAGTAGATACATTGACTCTCCAGAGAACGCAAAAACTTTGTGGACACTATAAAGCAGGTTGGATTCTTTAATTATGAAGCTGATCGTGATGACTGAATGCCTACCTAAGGGCAGTTCAATCCCGATGTTTGTGATTAATTGCCCTGGATGCAGTATTGATAATGGGGCAGAAGGTAAAGAATCATGACGTGCAAATGTCCCCAGTGGGCGGCGGGTAAATGCCCCTCCTGAGTGCCATTGGCACTTTGTATCTTGTTTTGTTGTCTTTGTATGTATTTAGTTGTGGAACGTTTTGAGAGCTTGTGAGTTTTAGTAGCTTTAGTTAGTATGTTGTTTTAGGCTCTATGAGTGTTTTTTCATTGATGCTCAGCGATTTGTAATTTGAGTTCTTCCTCTCTGAAGTTCAAATGTTGTTCCAATGTGTTATGGTTAATGTCATGCTTAAATGGTGTACCTGGAGCATTAAGGGTAGCTAGTTAAGAGGAAAAGGGTACTTTCTAGCCTTAAAATGGAGAGGGTGGATATTGTCCTATTGCAGGAGTTGCATCTTGATGACAAGGAACATTTCACTTTACAGTAGGGTGGGTTTGATGGGGTTTATTTCTCGTCTTTTGATAATGGAGTAGGGGTGAAGCCATACTGGTGAGGAAGAATCTTCCATTTAAATCATTATGTTGTATTAGATCATAATCCTCAAAGATATATGGGGATGATAACTGAATTTTGAATGTTTATTGCCCCCTGACGCACAGCCTTAAATTCCTGATAGATGCATTTTCCAAATTAAGTAATCTTTCTTCGCAGCACATTATTGGAGGAGGAGATTTCAATTGTCATTTGCACCGACTGTGGACAGAATGGACAAAAGCCCCCAGTACCATCTTAACAATCTAAGCAATTTTTGTGTGAAACTGTGGCTGGAGGATGTTTGGAGGCAGATCCTCCTCATGTATAACGATTTTACTTTCTTCTTTAACCTGCAGAAAGGCCACACTAGGGTTGATCTCTTCCTCATCTTGCGGCAATCTTCGATTCGTGGTGTTCTGTACAATTGGGAATATTGCCATTTCTGACCATGCAACAGTATACTTATTGGTTGAGGTTAAGGGCAATATAGCAGGTTCGAGACAAGGGAGAATGGATCCCTTTATTCTTAAGGATAGTAAGTTCATTGAGTATTTCTGTAATGAATTCAGATCTTTCTTACCCATTAATTCAGATTCAACCAGTAACCCATCCATTCTGTGGAAAATTGCTCAGGCTTATGCCAAAGGAATAATTATTTCTTAGGATGCGGCAGAAGTTGGAGCAGGAACGCTGGCTCCAGGCACGGTTGAAGGGAACCGAGAGGCCACACTGTGATAAACGCTCCGTGGCTAGGCTGCAGAGAATCACAACGCATTGGTCTGCAGTAAATTCTATGCTCACACAGACAGTCAAAAAGGAACTTACTTTTGCAAAATAAAGGCTGTTTGAGCATGGTGATAAGCCCGGGCAAACATTTAGCCTATCTTGTGAGTAAAAAGAGAGCCACAAAGCCATTACCTCAATTAGGGAAATTACTGGAACCCTTAGCTGCAATCCCATAAAGGTTAAAGCAGCATTTCCGAGGTTTTACTCCGACTTATATCAGACTGACCATTATGAGGATTTAGATGGAGTCTTTCTTCAAGAACTTGGATCTTCCAGGGGTAACCCCAAATGAGTGTCTTGTCTGAATGCACCATTGCCAGTGCTGGAGAGTATAATGCAGCTTCAGGGCGGAAAGGCGCCCGGTCCTGACGGATTTCCAAGTGAATTTTATGTGGAATTTATAAACAGATTGTCAGGGCCGATGCTTACCATGTTAGTCACTCACACGGTCACGATTGAATCCCACCATCCTTAAGAGAGGTTCATGTCTCTCTTATTCTCAAGAAAACGAAGACACTGAAAGATTGTGCTTCTTAGAGGCCCAACTCATTTTTAAATGTTGACTTCAAAATCCTGTCTGACACCCTTACATTATGGCTTGAAAATGGGGATCCTTCCATTGTCAAACTGGACCACACCAGCTTATAAAGAGCTGCAGATACTCCAGCAATATTAGAAGATTACTCAATATGGTCCGAGCGTGTCCAGAACAAACTATATAGGTATTAGTGATCCCTTTAGACACAGAGAAGGCAGTTGATTGGGTTGAGTGGCTGCATGTCTTCTATACGTTAGAATGGTTTGGTCGAGGCAAAGATTTTATCAAGTAGGTGAGGGTCCTTGAAAGCGATCCTCTGTCCACGTTTCTCACCAATGTTGTGCGATCCTATAACATTAATATTCCAAGAGGCAGTCCAAGGTAGACACCTTTGCCCAGTGTTGTTTACGTTGGTAATTGAGCCACTGGTAAAGGCCATCTGCAGGGACCCCAACATATCTGCCACAGAAGTGGGAGAGAAGTCACGTTAATTCCATGAACGTCGGAGGACATGTCTCTGGGCGATCTTGGGGAAATACCTGATGTCGATGGAGAAACCTGGTTTCTTTTCCAATGATCCCGGGGGTATGGGGATATTCCCTATTTAGGTATATTCATTAATCCTATCTTTGAATTTATATTTAAGTGGAATTTGTCCATTTGTTTGACAAACTTAAACAAGACTTTCGAAGATGGGAGGCACTTCCAATATCCTGGCTAGGTCGGATAGCTCTTATTAACATGAATTCCCTCCCTTGTTTGCTATACCCCGTGTGAATGCTTTCTTTGATGTTTTCTGGACAGACATTTAGTAGACGTAATGGATAATTTAGCTCTTTGATTTGTCAGCATAAGCGACTCCTTATCAAGTTAACCAAATTACAAAAGACCGCACAGTTTGCGGGGAATAGATCTTCCAAATATTAAAAGCTATCAATTAAGCTCTTCTTTACCAGATGTTAGTGAGGCCTCGGCGTCGATCTGGTTAGATATTGAAGCTTCTCAGGCCAAGCACTCCCTTATTAGCCTGCTATTCATAGACAAAACAAGGACATTTATGAAGTATTGACATTTCCTAATGAGTATCAATATTTTTAAAACATTGAGGGCAATGTGTTGGATCGAAGGCAATATAGCCAAACCTCATTTCTTATCCCAAAACGTGGTGCAACGTGTTCCCGATGGGGGATACTGGATTCCATGCTTAAACTATGTGCAACTCCTCGGTGTATCTTGCTTTGATGATTTATCTGAGGGAGAAACAAGGATGTCCTTTGATCAAATAAGTCGTAACTATAGGCGACCGAGCAGAGATGTCTTCTGTTTTCTTTTTATCAGATCAGAGATGTTATTCAAAAAAGAACCACGCTTTTAACAGACCCGTACAGATCCGATACACAGAAGAGAGTACTTAGTGCTAAGAACACCCTCTCTGTCAGTGCCCTTTATCATTTGTTGGAGAGTGGCCACTCAGACAAGACTTTGTGCCTTTCTGAGGTCTGCAAAGAGATTTGGGCGTTCAGATCTCTTTGGACAGAGGGGAGGATATTTATGAAAATGCAAGAAGGATTTCGATCTGTAAGAGTGTTCTTGCAATGTAGAACATAGAACATAGAAAGATACAGCGCAGTACAGGCCCTTCGGCCCTCGATGTTGCGCCGACCGAATCCTACCTAACCTACACTAGCCCAATAACTTCCAAATGCCTATCCAATGCCTGCTTAAATGACCATAAAGAAGGAGAGTTCACCACTGCTACTGGCAGGGCATTCCATGAACTCACAACCCGCTGTGTAAAGAATCTACCCCTAACATCTGTCCTATACATACCACCCCTTAATTTAAAGCTGTGTCCCCTAGTAACACCTGACTCCATTAGCGGTAAAAGGTTCTCAGTGTCGACCCTATCTAAACCCCTAATCATCTTATACACCTCTATCAAATCTCCCCTAAACCTTCTCTTCTCCAATGAGAACAGCCCCAAGTGCCTCAGCCTTTCCTCATAAGATTTTCCTACCATTCCAGGCAACATCCTGGTAAACCTCCTCTGCACTCGTTCCAATGCCTCCACATCCTTCCTAGAGTATGGCGACCAAAACTGCACACAATACTCCAGATGAGGCCGCACCAGAATCTTATACAGTTGCAACATGACCTCAGGACTCCGGAACTCAATTCCTCTACCAATAAAGCCCAGTACACCATATGCCTTCCTCACAGCACTATTTACCTGGGTGGCAACTTTCAGAGATCTGTGTATATGGACACCAAGATCCCTCTGCTCATCCACACTACCAAGTAGCCTACCATTAGCCCAGTAATCCATCATCTTGTTACTCCTACCAAAGTGAATGACTTCACACTTAGCTACATTGAATTCCATTTGCCACCTTTCTGCCCAGCTCTGCAACTTATCTATATCCCGCTGTAACCTACCACTTCCTTCCTCACTATCCACAACTCCACCGACTTTTGTGTCATCCGGAAACTTGCTTACCCAGCTTTCAAGCCCTTCCTCTAGATCATTTATAAAGATAACAAAAAGCAATGGTCCCAAAACAGATCGTGGTGGTACACCGCTAGTAACTGCACTCCAAGATGAACTTAGTCCATCAACTACTACCCTCTGTCTCCTTCCAGCCAGCCAATTCCTAATCCAAACCTCTAATGTATCCTCAATGCCATACCTCCGTAGTTTTAGCATTAGCCTACCATGGGGAACCTTATCGAACGCCTTACTAAAATCCATATACACAACATCTACTGCTTTACCCTCGTCCACTTCCTTAGTCACCTTCTCAAAGAACTCAATAAGGTTTGTGAGGCACGACCTGCCCTTCACAAAACCATGCTGGCTATCCTTGATCACGTTATTCCTATCCAGATGTTCATAAATCTTATCCCTTACCGTTCTCTCTAAGACTTTGCCCACCACTGAAGTCAGACTCACTGGCCTATAATTACTAGGGCTATCCCTACTCCCTTTCTTGAACAAGGGGACCACATTCGCTATCCTCCAGTCCTCTGGTACTATTCCCGTTGACAATGACGACATAAAAATCCAGGCCAATGGCTCTGCTATCTCCTCCCTAGCTTCCCATAGGATCCTAGGGTAAATGCCATCAGGCCCAGGAGACTTATCTATTTTCATCCCCTCCAATATTCCCAGAAACTCTTCCCTGCATATTTCCAGGCCATCCATTCTAATCATTTGTGACTCCATATTCACGTCAGCAATAGTGTCCTGTTCCTGAGTGAATACTGATGAAAAGTATTGATTTAGTGTCTCTCCAATCTCCTCCGCCTCCACACACAACTTCCCACTACTATCCTTGACTGGACCGATACCTACCCTAGTCATCCTTTTATTCCTGACGTACCTATAGAAAGCCTTTGGGTTTTCCCTAATCCTACCAGCTAAAGACTTTTCATGTCCCCTTCTCGCTTCTCTTAGCTCTCTCTTTAGATTCTTCCTGGCTACCTTATAACTCTCTATCGCCCCAACTGAACCTTCACGCCTCATCTTTACATATGCCGCCTTCTTCCCTTTCACAAGGGATTCCAATTCCTTACTAAATCACGGCTGCCTCACAAGGCCCTTTACACCATGCCTGACTGGTACATACTTATCGAGGACACGTAGTAGCTGCTCCTTGAACAATCCCCACATCTCATTAGTGTTCTTCTCTTGAAGCCTGTTTTTCCAATCCACACATCCTAAGTCATGCCTCACTGCATCATAATTTCCCTGCCCCCAGCTATAATTCTTGCCCTGCGGCGCACACTTATCCCTCTCCATCACTAAAGTAAAAGTCACCGAGTTGTGGTCACTGTCCCCGAAGTGCTCACCTACCTCCAAGTCTAAGACCTGGCCTGGTTCATTACCTAGAACCAAATCCAGTATAGCCTCACCTCTTGTTGGCCTGTCTACATATTGTGTCTGGAAACCCTCCTGCACACATTGGACAAACACCGACCCATCTAATGAACTCGAGCTATAGCTCTCCCAGTCAATATCTGGGAAGTTAAAGTCCCCCATAACAACCACCCTGCTACCTTCACTCTTTTCCTGAATCATCCTCGCAATATTATCCTCTACTTCTCTCGGACTATTAGGAGGCCTGTAGAAAACACCTAACAGGGTGACCTCACCTTTCCTATTTCTAACCTCAGCCCAAACTACCTCAGATGGCAAGTCCTCTTCCATCGTCCATGTAGTTGAAGATTCTTCATAAAGTCGATCTGGCCCCAGATCCTCTCTCAAAATTCAAAATGGGAGTATGTCTCAAATACAGAATGACTATGGACACTCTTACTCATTGCTTGTTGACTTTGCACCAGCGCTATAGAAGTGGTGTGTTATGCAGAGCATCTTGGAGACCGAATTTAAGATGGATCTGGTTTCCCTTTTCGTGGGCCTGCCCAGTGTACCTTACTCCGTCGTGCATAGGAAAAAAAAATACTTCAATACCCTCATCTCTGCGTTCAGAAAAAAAGTCTGTTGTGTTTGGTGCCTGAAAACCCCCTGGGTCTGTTGCATTTTCGCAAGCTCGTCATGGAGCATCGGCCTTTGGACTTTTTTAAAGGTATGGTGCAACACAAAATAGAGCATTCTTATAAGACATGGCAGCCCTTTTTGAATTACCAAGATACAGGCTGATCTGCCACTCTAATAAGTACATTTACATAGGTATGACGATCTTGAACCAATGATTCTAATGTCCAAGCAGGAAGAATTACGGGCAAATGGACGTTTATTAGTTCATGCTCGTGTCGGTTGAGAGCCAAAGTTTTGTCACACTGAGTTGTATTATTCATTTGTTTTTATTTTTGTTTTTCTTCTGCCCGTTTATTTATCTTTTTGTTTTGCATGTACATGCACATGGGTGTAATTTTGTTCAATTTGCATTGTTATTTGAGTTGGGTACTTTTTGGTTCATTGTAGCTGTAAGACGATTTTCTCTCAATACCAATATTTTTGAAAACAATTAACATGTTATCCTGGATAGAATAGAGTCCCAAAGGACCACTTTCTCATTGGTGAGACCACAAATTGTGGTTTATCCTCAGGGTCATTACATCTCTGGTGACAGGGTAAGGTTGGGAGGACTTTCCCTTAATGGGAACCTCCGTCTGTTTGGGGAATTGAACCTGCGCTGTTAGACTTCCTCTGCATCACAAGCCAGCCATCCAGCCAATAGAGTGGGAGATTGCGTAACTGCTATAGACAGAAATAGCCAAACTCAAAGTAAAATATAAACTTTTATAAGAAGGTAAAAGGTACAATTCAGATGACGGTCAAGATAATGGCTGAGGATAAAAAGACTCTGGAAATTGTATTTTATAAGGAGGCAGGTACTTTCTTTGGTTGAATATAATAAGGTGACACAAGCTAAATAACCAGAATTACTAATTGTGATTAGATATCGATAACCGTAAAGTAAGAGTATATTTTTGATTGATCTGTGTGAAGCATGCTAAGCATCGCATGAAAGTAAAAATCTGATGGAGCATATTTTTTGGAGGGTCCATCCCCATGGGAAATGCCGCCCGAACACATGCGTGAAGAAACTCGTGGTAAAAATTGCTTGGGTAGAACGTGAATCTCAGGAGACAGTCAGATCGCCACCGATCTTATTAAATTGTACAGCATATTTGAAGGGATGAATGGCCTCATTATGGATTTAATTGCAAGTGATTATAAAAAAAACACGCTGTTCCTTCCCCTAATGTTTTACACAAAGAGACACTACAATTTTCCTGAAACTGGGAATTATTTGGAATATTATCTGGAACATGCCATAGTCAGCATTCTCCAGAGCATTCTGTAATCTGTGGGAGTGTTACAAAGGTAGGCAACAGAGGGGGAGAGATAGGGGGTGGGGATAGGTCCTGCATGCAGGAGTGAGAGTAATGGAACATGAGCCTTGTTGGGGATCGGTGTTATAACAGATTTACAGTAAGTGTGAGGGAGCAGAGAGAATAGAGTGACCCTTATGCTGACAAAATGGGGAATGATATTGATGCTTGTCGTGTGTTACTGAACATTCTTCAAGACCGCAGATACTGCACTGAGCTCGGTAGTGAGCTCAGACCAGACTTGGTGGGTCTGGTGGTGTGGCCCTCTCTGGGAAGATACGTACTAACTCATCCACCAGGAAATCCGTGACCCTGTTGACAACCTGTGGTGCAATTGGCCTTAATCTGCCATGTTCTGGGTAAATTGTACAGGGCAGCTCCAAACTGAGGAAAGCTCAATCGTGTGTCCATTGTCCTTTTAAAGATGGCACCAGTTCCAGAAATCATGGAATATCCAGGGGCATACGAGCGCTGGTGAGTACCTCCAACCAAGACGGGTGGGAAAATCGGGCTGGCATTGAATGTGAGGGATACCATGGGGAAGGGTGGGTAGTTCATGAGGTGAGTTCTACAAGATAGCACAAGGAAATTAGCTCAGCCTCGTGCACACAATCCATCTGCCACACTCAATGAAAATCACACAAAGATGAATTATTGTTGGATTCAGCGCAATGAGTTGAAGACTCTGCTGACACCAAACCCAGATACAAAGCTGCAGAACAAATCTTCATCCAAAACTCTCCATCATCTGAACTCACACCTATTCCTGGTAATACTGGCATATTTTGCCAGATGGTATTGAAATGTGTATTTCAGCATTCTGAAACCTGTGATCACATCCAAACATGACATTGTTTCTCAATCTCACCTTCTTGGTCTAAACTCAAAACCACTTTCCTTTGCAGTCGTGCACAGAGACAGGCCATTCAGCCAAAACTGGTCTTTACTAACCAAAATGTCCGTCCACATTAAACCCATTTACCTGCATTTGGCCCATATCCTTCTCTGCCTTTCCAATTCATATATTGTACGAACAAAGTGCAGCGAGGTTTTGTGACATCCAGAAAGGTCTCAGGAAATATCTCACTAAATCAACCATTCATCTCACCCCAGCAATCAGATTACACGGAAACAATTTGACTGGACTTTATAAACAAGAAGTAGAAGCACATGCTGGTGGGAGATGTGTATGGAATTAAATACTGCAGGGGAAAAATTGTGTATGTTATAAACAGGAAATTAGATGCACACGCGTTTGCCGGCAAAACTCAACGGGTCTGGTACTATTTGAAGGATAAAGGTCGAAAGTTTGGCCCACGAATAGCACAGCAGGTCAGGGCACATCCAAGGGGCAGGAAAGTCGATGTTTCCATCATAAGCCATTCATCAGGAATTCATTTCAGAATTCACTTTTTCCTAATCCTCTGTAGGAAAAGAGCGAGTCAACATTTTTAATTTCGGGATTCTTCGTTTTGTTTTCAAACTCCCAGTATATGCAGCTCTTTGTTTTATTTTAGATCAGCAATTATCTTGAATGCTGCAGTATTAATGGACAACTTGATCTGGGAAGAAGGGGAAGGGGTGTGGGCAGAACAGCAGGCAATGTGTCAGTCACAGCTTAAGGCCCTGTCATTCAGAATGTGAAACCTGGGGTGGAGGTCAAGGAAAGCTTGTCAGAAACTCCGCACTGGAATTTGGCATCATTTGAACAGATGTGACGGATCCAGAGAATGTCGGAGGATGCAGTCTCGCTCGTTGCTGGTCATTGAATGGCACAGTGGTGAGCAATGCTCCCTTACAGCACCAATGACCTGGGTTCGATTCCAATCTTTGGTGACTGTCTGTGCGGTGTTTGCACCTTCTCGCTGTGTGTGCGTGAGCTTTCTCTGGATATTTGGCTTTCCTCTCACAGTCCAAAAATGTCCAGGTCAGCTTCAGTGACCTCACTGAATTGATCCACAGTATCCAGCGATGTGCAGGTTCAGTGAATTGTCTATGGGAAATGTAGAGTTACAGCGGTAACGTTTGGGTTTGTTGATTCAACTTGCAGCTTCATATCCTCGCCAACTGTGGGGAAATTCCATATAGAGAATTTGACATGAAAGTCAGACCTGGTACCTGGTGACTCCATCTCGCCGCTTGCTCCTGCAGGCTTTTATCCTGGACACCAAAGTTTCGGGGGACACTGCATGTACTACACACCCACCAATGCTGACTCTGACACATGGCAGCTTCACCATGCACTCCCAGCACATCTCCGAACCACTAACAATACGTCTTCTGTACTTCAATGCTGCAGCTCAGGCTGCACTGACAACTCTCATTGCAATGCTGCTAAAAGGACACTGTGCTCAGGGAGTTGGGCTGAGGCCAAAATGCGTAAAGAAGTATGGTGTACAGCAAATGAAACTGCATTTAGAAGTCTGTCAATTTATATAAATAAATTAGTGAAGCATATTCCCTATGGTGGGCGGCACGGTGGCACAGTGGCTAGCACTGCTGCCTCACAGCGACTGAGACCCGGCTTCAATTCCCGACTCAGGCGACTGACTGTGTGGAGTTTGCACGTTCTCCCCATGTCTGCGTGGGTTTCCTCTGGGTGCTCCGGTTTCCTCCCACAGTCCAAAGATGTGCGGGTCAGGTGAGTTGGCCATGCTAAATTGCCCGTAGTGTTAGGTAAGCGATAAATGTGGGGGTAGGGTGGGTTGCGCTTCGAAGGGTCGGTGTGGACTTGTTGGGCCGAAGGGCCTGTTTCCACACTGTAAGTAATCTAATCTAATCTATGGAAGTTCCACAGTTGCCTTATTAGATCAGGGAGAGGAACATTCAGAGAAGTCCACACTTCCTGTCCATGTTCAGGGAGACTGTGCCCAATGACAGTCTGTTCGCGAGCGTTTGTTCCCGTGGAAGAGAGTTCAGCACAGGAAAAACATCTTGATTGTGATTGTTTTAGGGGGTGGAGGGTTTTTGAAGTGATGGTTACAGCAGAGTAAACGTACAACAGAGCAGAATCATGCAGCCTACGAAAAGAATTTTTTTTTTATTCTCCCTCACAACTGACTTCACGGGAGCAACTGGTGATGGGAGATGTGACCAATAGCCAGCAATGTGAACATGTAGTCCAGTCCAGATATATTGTGGACGAATGTGCTGTATTGCTCTGACTGTGATTGATGTCAGTCTCCATGCAATGCATCTGTTTCACTGGAGGGTTTCCCGCTCCTATTAGTAAGAGGCTTCATTCAGTGTACTATCCCACTGTAGTAAAAGATGCATCAGCTCTAACAGTAACAGAGATCTGCAGCTGCATAGATCCGAATCTGAGAAAATTGACCGGAATATTACAACAATGGCGAGGAGGTTTTCCTTGTGTCTTTTTAAAATCTCCCCCTCTTGGGGATTTCTAACATATCGGATATCAGCAGTGCTGATGATTATTCTGGGCGGGGTGGAGGGTGTGTTTCTCAACTATTCTCGCTATTGTTGGTGTTCTCTACCTCTGTCCATTCATTAATCCCATAAACAAGTTTGAACTTCGTTGCAATTTCTGTTATCGATATTTGACAGAGAAAGATACTATTGTCTTCAGTTTCAATTGCAGTCTCCATTCATTACTCATGAATTGCAGACCACTCCCTCACAAACATCTGCGAACAAAACTGTGCACAACCTCGAGATCCCTTTTTGCCCTGAACCGATTTATGTCTCCTGTTCTCTCTGTCACCAAACCTGTCCACTGCCAACTCCTAATATCCGCAATCTTCATCTCTGTGTCAGTGCTGTTGCTGAACAAACCATTGGCTGCACGTTGGTAAAACTCAGGCTTAATGTTTCAAGCTCTTTTCTGACCACTTTTCTGATTGCAAATATTTCAATCATAAAATTGTTCTTGTCTCGGAAGTTACTTCATGATTAGGACAATGTATGAATGTAAGAATGTCGATGGATGTAATTCAGAAGCTAAGCTTATTAAACGAAAGATTTTCTTTCAAGTGATTTGTTTCAAGTCCACCACAGAACTTGAATAAAAATGGTAAGAATTGGAATAAAAGTGAATTTCACGAAAAACAAACATAAAAGCAACATTTTTTTTTGTCTGAAAACCTTCATCTTTCACTGATCACCTTCGGTAAAGAAATCTAATGTTATTACCCGGTCTGGAGTAAGTGTGACTTGAGACCCATGGCAATCTGCTTAACATTAGATTGGCTTGTGGAATGGCCTCATAATCAGAGCAATTCGTGATGGTCACCAAATGCTGCCCTTGGCAGAGATGCCAACATCCCACGGATTAACAAAATTCAGGGTGAAATCAAATAAAGGAAGATGCTTAAAATGTGAAATTATGGACAGAAATGCAAAGAAATGAACAGAAAGTGCTAAGAAACTTTCCTGAACTGGAAGCAGCTGGAAAGGAGTGTGATTAGTACCGTTGACAGGGAACCAAAAGATATCCGAACAGGGTTTTCACTTTTACGAAGAAAGCCGAATGTTTTCCCATATAAATTATTGCCACTGCACTTTACACCATATCAGCTTGCGAACAGTTTCGTAGGAACACTCTACTTACAAATACTGAGGGAAACCAGTATATATTTAAGATCATGTTTAAAGCGATTTAATTCCCTCTGTCTGTCCTCCCTAAGTGTGGTCATCTTCGTATATTCATTAATTAGATATGGGTATCTCTGACTGGTGCAGCATGGGTTCGTTTTTCCAGTTGCCCTTGAGAAGATCTTGAGCCGCTGCAGTCCACGTGTTTGATCTGCTTTGGTTTCATTTACTTTAGTCAAATGCACAATGGAAAGGTTTGTTCTTATTGTAGTGCAGGCACCTGATAGTAAACAAGAAAACAGAGATCACGGGGTCCTTGGACAGAGTGAGGCATACAAGGTTACAGCTTCACAGGAGGTGTGCAAAGTAAGATCGACATTAGCAAGATTAATATTATTTAAAAAGTGAGAGATGTCAATTTGTCAGTTTAATAATAGTAGGGAAAGAAGTGTTCCTGAGCATGTTTTCAAACCTCTGTGTCTCCTCCCTGTTGGAAGAGGTTGTAGGTGATCATTACCAGTTTGGGAGAGAGATCTTTGATGTTGCCAGTCTTTCTGCGACAATGACAAGTATCAATGGACGGAAGGTTGTCTTCCGTGATGGTCTGGACTGTGCACACAACCGTCTGTAGTTTCTTATGGTCCTGGGCACAGCAGTTACCATGTCAGGTCATTGTGCACCCGAATAGAATGCTTTGAGCACCCTCCGCTTCCCTCGCCTCTCTCGCCCTCCGCTTCCCTCCCCTCTCTCGCCCTCTCCTCCCCTCGACCTCCCCTCCCCTCCTCTCGCCTTTCCTCCCCTCCCCTCCCCTCTCTCGTCCACCCCTTCCCTCCCCTCTCTCGCCCTCCCCTCCCCTTCCCTCCCCTCTCTCGCCAGGTTTAATTGGAAGCGCACTAGCTTTCGGAGTGACGTTCCTTCATCAGGTGATAGTGGAGCGTATGGGACGAACCCCATGAAATATCAATAACAATCAAAAATTAAAGTTAGTCTAACACGCACACGAGCACAGTCTAATTAAATCATTTAGTCACATGCTATAATTAAATAGTACAGTAAAAGGAACACTTTCACAAGACTGTCACTGACTACAGCAGTGTACCTTTCACCACAGACTTTTCCAGAAAGTGCGCGGGGCTGACCGACCACGTGATGCAGACACGGGATTCCAGTTCTCCCCAAGATTCTTCCCCTGTTTGAAATGAAGTTCCTTCTAAATTTAGACTGCAGTTGAAAGTTTCAGGCTAAGGTTCAAGGCTTGCAGATCTGATTACATTCCTGTTATAGCTGAACATATTGAGGGTGCATTTTAGAGACAGAGGATCGAGAGGCTGGGTTTTGCTGTTCAGCGGGTGCCAGTCAGATTCAGCGTTACTTGGGATGGGGATAGTTGTGGAGTCCTCTCCTCCACTAGGTTGTTTACTGGTCCATCGACATTCATGCCTGAATGTGGCAGGACTGCCTGTATATTGAATGGAGGAGCAAAATTAATTGACTGAAGGAATTAAGGCAGTTCTTATTTTATATTTCCCTATGTTTAAACCTACTAAGTGATATGAACACTGTCTGTGGAAGCTGTATTGAGGATGTTTTCTCTATGAACCAGAATGGGAAAGGCTCAATGTGTCTAATGGCCTCCTCCTTTCCCGATGTTTCTGTGCAGTCTGTAGAAAAGGCTCTGTAGCTGTTGTCACAAGCTCTCAAATATTAGGAAGGCAGCGACAAGACTGTGTTTCCGGTTCTCTTTTCCAAAACTAAACTTGTTGTCGGTTGTTCTATCTGGTTTTATCTTTTAAGACTCGGAGCAGTTTGATTTAATTGAGTGCCTTGTTTGGCCATTTCAGAGACCATTGAAAAGTTTATCACATGTCGGTGTGTCTGGAGTCACGTTTAGACTAGACGAGGAAAGCCCGGGAGATTCACTTCCTGAAAGTACTTTGGGGAAGCAAGTTGCTGTTTACAATGGACATTGGCTTCAAGGTCACTAGTGTGACACCAGATTTTACATCTCGATGTGTTATTAACTGTTTTTAACTTCCACCAGCTGACAGAGCATTAGCCTGGTCTGGATTAGTAATCCAGTGATATTTCCACAACAGCATCATCTCCACATGGGGCCCCATCGGAAACCACACTGAGCAGGTTATTTATTTATCGCTTGACAGCTCTGTCTAATAGAACTCCACCAATTTGACTATCGTAATGGCACTGAGGGCGTGGACAATGGTCAGATCGTACTTATTCTCTTCTTTGGGGTCTGGAGAGATTTGAGTAATTTTTCACATTACCAGGCAAATGTCAGAGTTGGAGCTGGAATGAAACAGCTTCCCAGGGACACGGCTTGTTGTGCAGCGCAAGTGTTCAGTCCTATTGCAGGAATGAGGTCAGGGCCCATTGACTTTGCCATATCTACTGTGTTCGGCTGTTTCTTCATGTCACGTGCAGGCAGTCGAATTGGTTGAAGACTGATCTGAAATTCTGTGGGCATCATGGCGAGGGTGAGGTGGATCATCGAATCAACGCTTCTGGCTGAGAATGGTCCAGATATTGCATACTTGTTTTTTACTTGAGAGGGGGATATTCGTGGAGTCCTCCACTCCACTAAGTTGTTTCCTGGTCCATCGACATTTATGCCTGAATGTGGCAGGACTGCAGAGTGCAGATCTGATCTGTTCGTTTTGCTATAACTTCTCTCTCTTGATCAAATGTTAGTTCTGCTGGTTAGAAAGTAACCGGTCAAGTACCATAGCTTTAATGGGCTGTCATCAGGGATAGGTACTCATGGTTCTGACCCTGGCATGTTCACCCACACTCTTCACTGAACCATACATCACCTTGATGGTAATGGTAGACTGATGGATTATCCCGGGGAAACAAAAGTTACAGATTGTGATTGAATACAACACTGCTTCTGCTGCTGCTGTGGTCTCCAGCATCAGATGATAACCCAGTCTGAGCTGCAAAATCTGCAATTCAATTCTACTGACTGTCACCTCAGTTCACAACGAGACCCATTCACCCATCAGCCCTGTACTCAGTGACCTAATCTGGTTTCTGATGTGGTAACACTTCCATTTTCATATTCACATTCTGCTTAGGGTCTCTCCCACGTGCCGCGCCTCCAATTTGTTACATTAATAAAATAATATAACATATTCATCTGAATCGTTTCGTTTCCTATAATGCCTTCACCTGTGTTTGAAGTGAATGTGTTTCCCTCTGTTTCTCTCCCTGACCCTGATTAAGACCTTTGTCGGGTCAGTGAGGCCAGCTATATGCAGTTTCAGAGACAATGAATGTGTGCACATGGTGTGATTGTTCACTTCCCAGTGTGTGGTAACACGTGTTGTACAGGGCGTTTAGGTAGTTTTGACACACACCTTTGGAACTTGTTCAAAAAGAGAAATTGTTGAAGAAAATTAACAGGTCTGACAGCACCTTGTGGAGTGAAAGCAGAGTTAATCTTTCAAGTTCAGTGACCCTTCTATAAAGCTCTTAGAGTCTCCAGAAGTCTTTGCAATTTTATTTCCAATAACCATAGGTATTTGTTTAATTGAAAATCTGTGCTGTGCCTATTCATTTCTGGAGAAACTCAGCAGGTCTCGCAGCATCTGCAGATATTGAAAAACAGAGTTAGCGTTTCAAGTCCAATGTGACAGTTCTTCAGAAGTGAAAAGGATTGGAAAATTTTCTTTTTAATCCCTTAACAGAGTTGGGGGATGGGTGGCAGGGAAAAAAAGTGTGTGGCAAAAGGAAAACGGGCTTTTAGCAGTGGTGAACCAGAAGATGATGCAAAAAGGATTGAAATTAAGATGTGAATGGGAGGAAAGGCATCTGTGTATTGAGTGCAAGATAAAGATGATCCAATCACACAAGGTCACAGGGAGACCAGGAAGGAGAATGATGACCATGTGGTATTATATAGATCTGGTCAGTGATACATTTTCACTCTAGAGATCATCACCCCCTTCAGACAAGGGAATTCAGGTGTTTGCCTTCTTATTGGTGCTCGTAAGAGTTCCATGCTGTCTAAGTATTGCAACATGGAGAAAATAAATAACAGAATGAAGTTTGGGGCTGACTTTTGTTTAACTGTCATTTTTAATGTTGTTTCGAATTTGCAGTGCTTATTATTAAATCCCTGTTCTTGAAGTTAGAATCAGGTGGAGTGTAGGAGATTGAGGGATGACATTATAGAAGTTTATAAAATCATCGGAGGTCTGGATAGGGTGAATAACCAAGGTACTTCCTACAGGGTAGGGGAGTTCATAGTTATAAGTTAAAAGGGAGAAGATTTAAAGGGAGAAATGGGCAGCTTTTTCACGCAGAGGTTGGTGTGTGCATGGAATGAGCTGCCAGAGGAAGTGTGGTATATGTAAGTACATCTACATTTGGACAAACATATAAATGGGAAATGTTTAGAGGCATGTGGGACAAATGCAAGCAGAGGTGTCTACGTTTGTTTGGAATACTTGGCCAGCATGGACAAGTTGGGCCAAGGGTCTGTTTGTGCACGATATGGCTGTATGAATCCATAAACCGTGGAAAAGTGAAGAAAAGATATTATTTAAGTAAATTGGTAAGAAACATATAAACAAGCATCTCGAGCGTTTCCGAGTATTAATAAAGAAGTTCAAGATGAGTGTGTGACTTTTGGAGAAATGACGTCTGGAAAGTATGTTTAGGGTATTTGGAGGGTGCGACTGGGCAAGTGGTTACTGGGAACAGGCATATAATTTACACTAGTAGTTTGCAACATTCCCCACAGGGGAAGGCACTGTCGGCATTTCAATGATATAAACAAAATGGTAATAGGAGGGAAATGTTTCTAACACAAGGAACCGGTTGTTAACAGACAGATAACACTAAGTGTAGACAGGTCAGCAGTCATTCATAGCTGGATTAAAATGACGTGTTCACAGAGTGACTGGTGGCACTGTAAAATATTCTATAATTCACTGAACTTTTCCAGCGAAACTGGAGACTCTGAGGTGGTGCTTGTCTTCAAGAAAGTACTGAGACAGAAAGCAGGAACCATTTAGCCTAACCACTATTGCTGGGAATCTGCGAGAGCCTGTTATTAAGGAAGGAATTGCAGGGCATTTAGAAAAGCTTCTCAAGAGTAGGCATGGTCTTGTGAAAGGGGAACAATATTTTGTCTGTAAAATCATGCAAACTTTTTCTGGAGATCCCTGAGAACGTAACAAGCAGACTTGGTAAAGGGGAACTATTAGATCCGAGGCTTTCCAGAGAGTTTCCACAAGGTATCACAAAATAAAAGTTCTTGCATAAGACAGGGGCTCACAGTATGATGGATACGGTATTAGCATGGGATGATGATTGATTAACACTTAGAAATCGAAGAGTCAGGAGTACTGGATCTTTATGATAAAATGTATCTACTGGTATACCACAAATATTAGTCCGATGCTATTGGATATTTACAATCTACACTGATAGCCTGACGGTGGGAGCTGAGTGCAATAGAACATCTGAGTTTGTGGATGACACTGAGAACTAAAAGGCAGGCCGTTATTAAACGAAAAGGACTCCCAAAAAGGGAACAGCGTGAAAGGATTGGCGTGTTCCTGTGTTTGAAAGATAAAGTCAGCTTGCTGATGCAGCAAGTAACTAGTTTGGTACATTCGGCGGGTTGCTGGGATGAAAGGGTTGAATTATTGAGAGCATCTAAAATGGTGAGATGATTACCATTGTGGTTGAAATGAATGAGGGTGATATCACTGAAATGTGCAAGATACAGAAGAGGCTTGACATGGTCGATTTTGGAAATATGGTTCCACACTAGGGCAGAGTCTCGAACTCAGGGACACAGATACAGAATAAGTGATATCGATTTCAAACTGAGATGCAAAAAAAGTCTTCTTTCAGAAAGTAGTAAACGGCTGGAATTCCCTAAACCAGAGAGTTGTGGGGGCCGGGTCATTGAATGTGTTTACCGACAGGGTAGATTGGCTTTTGACACATCAACGAGGTGAGGGAAACAAGGGGTTAGCAGGATAATTGAGTTGAGCCATGGGGTGGATCAGCAATGTTCTTATTGAATGACAGGGCACACTTGAAGGGCCGAATAGCCTGCTCCTGATCCTATTTATTATGTTCCCATGTTATTCCTTTGAAAAATAACAGTTTGTCTTCCTGGAATGTATAATGTTGTATTCATGGAGAGCAGAGGATTTGTCTGAGTTAACACTGGATAGGATATGGGGGCTGTATTCACAGTGAATTTGGGTCTGTAACATGACTCACATCTGGATCAGAAGAGGGAAAGATTGGAAAGAGAGATTGGCGTGGGGTCACTTCCTGTCCACACTGGATTTTCCAAGTAAATTTCCGAAACTACACCTAACAATTGGCGTCGTCTTGGTCTGCCTCTGTGTGGCAGGTGCGAAGGGCTGAATGGAACATCAGAACACAGGATGGAGGGACACGAGGCGGCCATTCGGCCCTTTGACACAATTTCACCAGTAAATAAGATCGTGGCTCATCACATTGTGGTCCCAGCTACACTTTTGTCTCCATGCACCATTATCTATGATTCACCTGGACGAAATATATACATATAAAGATTCATCCATCACAAACTGGTGGGAAGAGAATTCCCACTTGAATGAAATCCCACTTTGTGAATTTTTCGTCATTCCTGTTCTGACTGAGATTGCAGGGTGCCATTGTTTCCTTTTCTCGTCCCATTCCTCCACTGCTCACACCACATTTTAAATGTAACCAGCTTGGTGAAAAGGTCGATAATTACGATCTCAGTCAGAGTCAGATTCAGTGATAGGAACAGGTCAGGCAGATTTCTTTAGTCAGCCACATGTATTAGAACTAACGGAGGAACATGGTGGACATGTGGTTCATACTGCTGACTAATATCATCAAGGAGCTGACCTCAACTCCAACCTCACACAACTCTCTGTGTGGAGTTTGACCATTCTCCCCATGTCTGTGTAGATGTCTTCCCCGTGCTCCAGTTTCCTCCCAAAATCCAAACATGTGCAGCTTAGGGTGGATTGGGCAGGCCAGATTGCCCATAGTGTCCAGGGATGTGTGGGTCAGTCATTGAAAATATAAGATTACATGTATCCATAAGAAGGGCTGTCCCAGCAGGCCCATTGTGTCAGCATGCTCCTGCCCCACTGTACTTATTTCCTCCTACCTTGATTCCATCCTTACTCCTCTGGTTCACCCCCTCCCCAACTATATCCAGGATTCCTCTGATGCCCTGCGAGACAATGATAGCTGTCAATTCGCACGCCCTAACCACCTTCTATTCACCATGGATCTGCCAACTCTTTACGCCACCATCCCACACCAAGATGGCTAAAAGCTCTTCGCTTCTTTCTCGAAAAGAGACCCAAAAAATTTCCACCCACTACCACTCTTCTCTGCCTGGCTGAACTTGTTCTCTCTCTCAACAACTTCTCCTTCAACTCATCACATCTTCTCCAAATCAATGGATACCCAAATGGGTCCTAACTATGCCTTCCTTTTCATGGGGTATGTGGAACATTTCTTGTTCCAGATCTACCCAGGTCCCCTCCCTCAACTGCTTTACCGGTACATCGATGACTATTTCGGTGTGGCTTCATGACCTCGTCCTGACATGTAAAAAACCATAAACTTCCCTTCCAGTTTCCATCTCTCCATCACCTTCATCTGGTCCATCTCTGAGACTTGCCTAAATTTCAGTGTCCTTTCTGTCCCCATTTCCGATAATAGTCGATCCACTAATATCCATTAAAGCACACTGACTCCCAAAGCTCGCTGGACTACAGCTCTTCTCACCCTACATCTTTTAAATACACAATTCCTTTCTCTCAGCGACTTCACGTCCGCCGCATTTGTTCCAATGAGGCCACTTTCCAAAATGGTGATCTTAATATTTGCTCTTTTTTCTCCAACCGTTGTTGACAGTGCTATCGACAGTGTGCAGTGCATCTCCTACACCAGGACCCCCACCCCCTCGCTCCCCTCCAAGAACAACGATAGCGTCCCTCTTGTTTTCACCTTTCACCCCACCAGCCTTCACATGCAAAGAATAATCCTTCGCCATTTTCACAAAATCGAGCACAACGCCATCAAACCATATCTTCCCTTCCCTCCCCTGTCTGCATTACACAGAGATCGTTCCCTCCGGGACAACCTAGTCCACTCTTCCATCACACCTATGTCCTCTCCCATCACACACGGCACCTTCCCATGCAATCACAGGATGTGCAACACCTTCCCCTTTACCTCTTTCATGCTCACCATCCAAGGCCCCAAATATTCATCGCAGATTAAGCAGCGTTTCACTTGTACCTCTTTCAATTTGGTCTATTGCATTCGTTGCTCCCAATGTGGTCTCCTCTATGTCGGAGAGACAAAACGCCGATTGGGTGATCGCTTTGCTGAGCACCTTCAGTCTGTATGTGATCAGGTCCTGGACCTTCTTGCGGGTTGCCAATTCAGCACACAATCCTGCTCCCATGCCCACATGTCTGACCTTGGCCTGATACAATGTTCCAGTGAAGCTCAACACAAACTGAAGGAATAGCATCTCATCTTACAGCCTGCTGCTCTCAACATTGGATTCAACAACTTCAGGTGATTATCCAGTCTCGACTCCTCTGTTTTCATTCTGCTCCATAATTTTATTTCATCTTTTTTATTTTTTTTCACTGTTCTTTCCCTCTTATTTCTTGGTTGTCTCTCTTTCTCTGTCTCCCCACTCTCTAATCACAATTTTCCACCCCTTTTCGCCCATTGCTACCCTTCTCCCGTGTTTTCCATTTTGCCTCTGCTTCACTCATTCCCCAATCCCGGACATATTTTGTCACATTGCCCTGACCTCAGCCTTGGTCATTCACAGCTGCTAACCTCCCTATTATCTCTCTATGCACTGTCGTTATCACGTCTTTATTGCTACCTTTGCTTCTGGAGCCATGACTCACCTTCTCTTAGCCTTGTATAAATAACTCCCTATTTCTTCTTTTTTTTTTAGCTTTGACAAAAGGTCAGTTAGATTCGAAACGTCAGCTCTTCTCCCTCTTTAGTGATGCTGCCAGACCTGTTGAGATTTCCCAGCATTTCCTCTTTTGGTTTCTCTCCCTTCCTGGCTGTCTCCTGAAAAAGTATCCAGGTAACTAATCCAGACCTCCCTGATGTCTCACAATGTATGAAGCTCAGACTCCAGCCGTTCAACTCTGACCTGGAGTTATTCCAGCAACCAACATTTCCTGCAGACATGGTCACAGGAATCTACAACAGTGTCTACCAGCTCCCACATGATGCATACACAGCGCATCACTCGACACATCATTCTTATTTTATTTAGCTAGTTCTGATTTCTTTTTAAAAATTGACTGTTTTTCTATTTATGCTTATGCAAGTTGTAAACAATAAAGTCACAGAGTCAACGAGATGTACAACATGGAAATAGACTCTTTGTTCCAACTCATCCATGCTGATCAGATATCCCAACCGAATCTCGTCCCACCTGCCAGCACCTGGCCCATATCCCTCCACACCCTCCAGATACCATCTAAATGTTGCAGTTGTACCAGCCTCCACCACTTCCGCTGGCTGCTCATTCCGTACACGTACCACCCTCTGCGTGAAAACGTTGCCCCTGAGGTCTCTTTTTATATCTTTCCCCTCTCACCCTAAACCTACGCCCTCTAGTTCTGGACTGTCCACCTCAGGGAAATGATTTTGTCTATTTATCCAAGCCATTCCCCTTATAATTTTACAAACATTTATAATGTCGCTCAGTCTCTGACACTCCAGGGAAAGCAGCCCGAGTCTATTCAACCTCTCCTTATAGCGCAAATCCTCCAAATCTGGCAACATCCTTGTAAATCTTTTCTGAATCGTTTCATGTTTCACAACATCTTTCCGATAGGAAAGAGTCCCTAAATGCACGCAATATTCCAACGGTGGCCTAACCAATGTCCTATACAACCGCAACATGACCTCCCAACTCCTATATTCAATGCTCTGACCAATAAAGGAAAGCATACCAAACACTTCCTTCATTGTCCTATTTAACTGTGACTCCACTTTCAAGGATATATGAACCTGCACTCCGAGGTCTTTTTATTCTGCAGTACTCCCGAGGACCTTGCCATTAAGGAGATGTGTTCTGCCAAGATTTGCTTTTCCAAAATGCAGCATCTCACATTGATCTAAATTAAACTCCACCTGTCACATCTCATCCCATTGGTTCATTTGATCAAGATCCTCTTGCAATCTGAGGTAACCTTCTCTGTCCACTACATTTTGTTGTCATCAGCAAACTTACAAAAATATGTCTTATGCTCACATCCAAATGCCTTTACAAAATTCAATTTAATTCAGATTGGTTTTTAGCAGAGTCCATTTGAGTGAATCAACTCACAGACCTCCCTGGTCAAACCTGCTCATTATCTTCTGAAAGATTTCTGACAGAAATGTCACGCAGGACCGCTCCTTGATGAAACCATGCAGACTCAGCCCTATTTTACCATACACCTACAACTACTCTGCAGTCACATTATTAATAATAAACTCTAAAACCTACTAATGTCCGATGTCAGGCTAACTGGCCTATGATTTCTTGTCTTTGGCCTTCCTTCTTTCCTTGCACACAGATTTGAAATTGCACATTTTACAGTTCTCTGGGACTCTCGCTGACGACAGTTATATCTGAAAATTCACCACCAGTGCCTCCACAATTTCCTCCGCTATTTCCTTCAGAACGTTGGGTTGTTATCCTGCAGCCTGTGTAAGTTATCAATCTTCAAACGTTGCAGCTTCCCCAGTACGTTCTCTCAGCGTCGATCACTACACTCAACTTTTGCCCTTGACAGTCTTGAAGGTTTGGAATGTTCCTAGTGTCTATCATTGTGACAACTGATGCTAAGAACCTGTTCAGTTCATCCACCATTTCTTTGTTCTCCATTTCTCAGTAGCCAGCCTCATTTTCTTGTTCTCGAATGTTCACTTTTGCCTCTAGTCTTTTTATCTATCTTAGCAAAACCCCCGCAGTCTTCTTTTCTAGGGCGAGCTAGCTTACATGTTTCAGTTCACCACTTTATTGTTTTATTTAATTGTCCTCTGCTGCTATATAAAGGCTCCCCAGGCTTGCACAGACTGAGTGAGAGTATTCCAGTGAATTGACTGATGCAAGTAAGCATGTAAATATAATAAACGTGTTGTCCATCATTGGGTGGCACAGTTGCACAACACCGTGGCCTCAGAGTGCCAGGGACCTAAGTTCAATTCCAATCTGTGGCGTTTGTGCGATCTCCCCGTGTGTGCATTGGAAGCATTCACTTTGAATCCAGGTCTACAACATGACCAATAAATGGAACCAGGGGAACATCTGCAAAGAGAGAGGAGGGGACTATTTCACAATGACACCCACTCTTTTCGCAAGAACGTTTTCCAACCCACACCAAATCATGTCTGACTGTATTCGTGGGCTGAATGGTAGCCACGGTTCCAGTACACCAGGCAGTAGGAGCAAGTGGTATCCAACTGCTCTCGAGTAGCAGATTGAGGGACTGAATGGAATGGGACAAAGTCGAACTGAGAAACAGGTGTGGGTCCCTGCCCCACCAGGAACTAAGATTGTGTCTGATCAGATTGCGGTTCCAGTCCCACATTCCCAACTGCAGATCATTATCTTTGAGTCACTTTCCCATCAAATATTCAACTAACACGTCTTTGAGTAAATGCAAACACAGAGGTACTACAAACCTGTGGGGCAGAGAATTCCCACTCAATGGCCTTTTGAGAATTCCTCCTTATCCCTGTTCCTACCAACGTTTGAGAGTCATTGTTTCTGTTTCTAGTCCAATTCCTCCAGAGGTCACGACAAATTATCAGTGCAACTAAGTGTGTGATATTGTAAATGATATCCGTCTCAGACTGGGTCGTGTGCAGCATTAGGGACAAAGTCAGATAGGTTTTCTTAAATTTTAAAATAATCTAATCTAAAACCAAAGCAACGTTACTCGAATTATGATGGATGCATAAATGATATACAATTTGGACTTGACAATATGTACATCAACATTTATTTTCTATAAATCTGAGACGTAGAAACATGCACAGAAAAACACACACCCGTACACCTAGACGCACACACACATACACACACACGTACACACACGTCTGAAGGCAGAACAGAAAAAAATGAAACTTTGCAGAATATTAGTTTGGAAGAGCTTTGTCCAAACAACTGTTAATTTCATGACAAAATTAAAATTGAAAATGTTTCAATTGTTATTCTGCCTCTGAAGCTATTCGGCCTCACAGAAGCTGCTAGCGCTGGGCTTTCTCCTGTAACAGTTGGATTTGGCTGAATCCCCTTTGCTGCAGTCAGTGGAGAGATCCCAATGAATCCTCAGCAGGAACCCTCAGAAAGTGCTAAAGATGTTTGATTGGTTTTCAGCTCTCATATGTTGCTGTCGAGAAGTACAAGTCGAGATAGAGCAATGATCGTTTGCTTCTATGACAGGTTACATGTTCTCCCTCTCTAATCAGAAACCTGCAATAATGTGACCTGAACACCAACCTGGACAATGTCAGGTCTGGTTGAACATTCCCCTGATGACATGACTCCATCCCTGTTAACTGCTCCATTTTGAAATGATTTGTTATTTATAATTTGAAGGCATGTTTATATGTGTCTACCTAATGTTTGAACAAAAAAAAATTATGTCTTCTAAATCCCTGTATTAAAATGAGTATGTTGTTTTCTAAAACTAAATCCTTAGTTCTATTCTCTCATCCATTAGCTACGCACCAATAAACTGTCCTCACGCGCTTATATGATTCAATATGAACTTCTCTCAATCTCAGGCGTGAAGTGTTCTGACCTTGTAGAGGCCATGAGGGGCATGGAGGCGGGGAACAGCCAAGATTATTTTCCAAGGCCGGAGGAGTCGAAACCAGAGGGTACAGATTAAAAGTGGGAAGTGCAAGATTATAAAGATACCGGAAGGGTTAATTTTTTATGCAGTGGGTAATGGAATGAGTTGGCAGCGTAAGTGGTGGAGGGTAGTACAATAACAACATTTAAGAGACAATGAATGGTGTATGAATAAGAAGGGTTTATAGCACTATGGGTCTAATGTTGGCAAATGGTACTACATCAGAGTGGAATATCTAGTCGGTGCAGATCAGTCTATTTTCGTGCTGTATGACATATGATTCCATCTGGCCTTCATTCTAGCAAAGAGTAAAGTGAAACATCTGTAAAAAGCTTCTAAAACAATTGCATATGTTTCTTTCAGTTTAGGATTTCATTACTGCACACAATATATCCGATGTAGTCTCACTATTGTCTTGTACACATGCACTAAACATCCCAATGATTATACCAAATAGCCTTTGCATTAAGTAGCATCATTCGCTGCACTTTCCTAATCACTTGCGGAATCTGCTGACTAGCTTTATGTGGCTCATGTACCAGGACGTCCAAATCCCTCTGTACTAATGAGCTCATCGATATTTCTCCATTTAAGCAGATTACTGTTATTTTATCTTTTTAACACAACACTGACTTCCCTTACACCACATTATACTGTTTTCTCCCAAAGATTTGCTCACTAACGTCCTCTGTCTGTATCCCATTGCAGAGCCTCCATGTCCAGTTAAATGACTATCTGGGTGAATGAGCTAATTGAGCTCCAAGCCAATCAGTCCTCTAATCCAAGTCATTGGTATAGATTGTAAATAGTTGATAATCTCACTCTGATCCCTGAGACACTCCACCAAGTTACAACTTTACAAACTGAAAATAATCATCTACCCCGAATGTTTATTCCCAGATAGTTTACCAGGTTTCCCCTGTTGCTGGGCAGAAGGCTGGAAAGGTTGGATGGCCTCATTTTACATTGTGCAATGTACTTAGCGGGCTGCATGACTTCATATTCCTGCATAACTCCTTCGAGGGCAGAATGGTCTCCTCCTGTCTCATGATCATGATGCCTACTCGCTGAATGAGATAGAACATAGAACATAGAAAAATACAGCGCAGTACAGGCCCTTCAGCCCTCGATGTTGCGCCGACCAAAGCCTACCTAACCTACACTAGCCCAATAACCTCCATATGCTTATCCAATGCCCGCTTAAATGACCATAAAGAGGGAGAGTCCACCACTGCTCCTGGCAGGGCATTCCATGAACTCACAACCCGCTGAGTAAAGAATCTACCCCTAACATCTGTCCTATACCTACCACCCCTTAATTTAAAGCTGTGTCTCCTAGTAACAGCTGACTCCATTAGCGGAAAAAGGTTCTCACTGTCAACCCTGTCTACACCCCTAATCACCTTATACACCCCTACCAAATCTCCCCTAAACCTTCTTTTCTCCAATGAGAACAGCCCCAAGTGCCTCAGCCTTTCCTCATAAGATCTTGCTACCATGCCAGGCAACATCCTGGTAAACCTCCTCTGCACTCGTTCCAATGCCTCCACATCCTTTCTATAGTATGGCGACTAAAACTGCACACAATACTCCAGATGAGGCCGCACCAGGGTCTTATACAACTGCAACATGACCTCAGGACTCCGGAACTCATTTCCTCTACCAATAAAGACCAGTACAACATACGCCTTCTTCACAGCACTATTTATCTGGGTGGCAACTTTCAGAGATCTGTGTACATGGACACCAAGATCCCTCTGCTCATCCACACTAACAAGTAGCCTACCATTAGCCCAGTAATCCATCTTCTTGTTACTCCTACCAAAGTGAATGACTTCACACTAAGCTACATTGAACTCCATTTGCCACCTTTCTGCCCAGCTCTGCAACTTATCTATATCCCGCTGTAACCTGCCACATTCTTCTTCGCTGTCCACAACTCCACCGACTTTCGTGTCATCCGCAAACTTGCTCACCCAGCTTTCAAGCCCCTCCTCTAGGTCATTTATAAAAATGACAAACAGCAATGGTCCCAAAACAGATCTTGTGGAACACCGCTAGTAACTGCACTCCAAGATGAACCTATTCCATCAACTACTACCCTCTGTCTCCTTCCAGCCAGCCAATTCCTAATCCAAACCTCTAATGCACCCTCAATGCCATACCTCCGTAGTTTTTGCATTAGCCTACCATGGGTACCTTATCGAACGCCTTGCTAAAATCCATATACACCACATCTACTGCTTTACCCTCGTCCACCTCCTTGGTCACCTTCTCAAAGAACTTAATAAGGTTTGTGAGACACGACCTGACCTTCACAAAACCATGCTGACTATCCTTGATTACATTATTCCTATCCAGATGTTCATAACTCCTATCCCTTACAATTCTCTCTAAGACTTTGCCCACAACAGAAGTGAGACTCACTGGCCTATGGTTACTATGGCTATCCCTACTCCCCTTCTTGAACAAGGGGAACACAATCGCTACGCTTCAGTCTTCTGGCACTATTCCCATAGACAATGACGACATAAAAATCAAGGCCAATGGCTCCACTATCTCCTCCCTAGCTTCCCAGAGGATCCTAGGATAAAGGCCATCAGGCCCAGGGGCCTTATCTATTTTCATCCTTTCCAGTATTCCCCAGACCTCTTCCCTACATACCTCAAGGTCATCCATTCTAATCACTTGTGACTCAATATTCACATCAGCAACAGTGTCCTGTTCCTGAGTGAATACTGACGAAAAGTATTGATTTAGTGTCTCTCCAATCTCCTCCGCCTCCATGCACAACTTCCCACTACTATCCTTGACTGGACCGATACCTATCCTAGTCATCTTTTTATTCCTGACATACCTATAGAAAGCCATTGGGTTTTCCCTAATCCTACTAACTAAGGACTTTTCATGTCCCCTTCTCGATGCTATTAGCTCTCTCTTTAGATCCTTCCTGGCTACCTTATAACTCTCAATCGCCCCAACTGAACCTTCACGTCTCATCTTTATATAGGCCACCCTCTTCCCTTTCACAAGGGATTCCAATTCCCTATTAAACCACGGCTCCCTCACAAGACCCTTTACTCCCTGCCTGACTGGTACATACTTATCAAGGACACGCATTAGCCGTTCCTTGAACAAAGTCCACATATCATTTGTGTTCTTCCCTTGAAGCCTATTTTTCCAATCCACGCATCCTAAGTCATGCCTCACCGCATCATAATTTCCCTGCCCTCAGCTATAACTCTTGCCCTGCAGTGCACACTTATCCCTCTCCATCACTAGAGTAAAAGTCACCGAGTTGTGTTCACTGTCCCCGAAGTGCTCGCCTACCTCCAAGTCTAACACCTGGCCTGGTTCATTATCTAGAACCAAATCCAGTATTGCCTCACCTCTTGTTGGCCTGTCCACATATTTTGTCAGGGAACCCTCCTGCACACATTGGACAAACACCGACCCTTCTAACGAACTCGAGCTATAGCTTTCCCAGTCAATATCTGTGAAGTTAAAGTCCCCCATAACAACCACCCTGCTACTTTCACTCTTCTCCTGAATCATCCTCGCAATACTTTCCTCTACTTCTCTCTGACTACTAGGAGGCCTGTAGAAAACTCCTAACAGAGTGACCTCACCGTTCCTACTTCTAACCTCAGCCCAAACTACCTCAGATGGCAAGTCTCCCTCCACTGTCCTTTCCACCACTGTAATACTATCCTTGACAAGCAATGCCACACCTCTCCCTCTTTTACCCCCATCTCTGACCTTGCTAAAACATTTTAACCCTGGAACCTGCAACAACCATTCCTGTCCCTGTTCTACCCACGTCTCTGTAATGGCCACAACATCGAAGTCCCAGGTACCAACCTACGCTGCAAGTTCACTTACCTTATTTCTTATACTTCTGGAATTGAAGTATACACACTTGAAGCCACCTTCCTGTTTACAGGCACCCTCCTTCGAGATCGATGCCTTGTTCCTAACCTCCTTACACTCAAAGTCCTGTACCCTAAAGCGACAGTCCAGTTTCCCATGCCCCTGCAGAGTTAGTTTAACCCTCCCAAAGAGCACTAGCAAACCTCTCCCCAAGGATACCAGTGCCCCTCAGGTTCAGGTGTAGACCATCCTGTTTATAGAGGTCCCACCTTCTCGAGAAAGAGCCCCAGTTGTCCAGAAACCGGAATCCCTCCCTCCTGCACCATCCCTGTAGCCACGCATTTAACTGTTCTCTCTCCCTATTCCTCGACTCTCTATCACGTGGCACCGGTAACAAACCAGAGACAACAACTCTGTTCGTTCTAGCTCTGAGCTTCCAACCTAGCTCCCTGAAAGCCTGCCTATCATCCTCACCCCTCTTCCTACCAATGTCGTTGGTTCCAACATGGACCACGATCTGGGGCTGCTCCCCTCCCCCTTAAGGACCCGGAAAACACGACCAGAGACATCACGTACCCTTGCACCTGGGAGGCAACATACCAATCGTGAGTCTCTGTCACCCCCGCAAAACCGCCTATCTGTGCCCCTCACAGCTCTACCTTTCTCCACCTTTCCCTTCTGAGCAACGGGGACAGGCTCCGTGCCAGAGGCCTGAACCTCGTTGCTTACCCCTGGTAAATCATCCCCCCACAAGTATCCAAAACTGTATACTTGTTCTTGAGGGGAATGACCGCAGGGGGTCCCTGCACTGGCTGCTTCCTCCCACTCCCCCTCACTGTCACCCATCTCTCTATAACTTTCGGAGTAACTACTTCCCTAAAGCTCTGATCTATGACCACCTCTGCCTCCTGAATGATCCGCAGTTCATCCAACTCCAGCTCCAGTTCCCTAACACCGTCTTGGAGGAGCTGGAGATGGTTGACTTCTTGCAAGTGTAATCAGCAGGGACGCTAATGGCTTCCCTCACCTCGTACATGTTGCAAGAGGAACATTGCACTGCCTTCGCTGCCATCCCTCTAAAAGGTAAACTTTAAAAATACTAGATCTAAAGAAACAAAGAAGCAAAATGCAGCACTTACCTGCTTACCACAACGGGTCTTATTATTAGGTTAGAGGAGGAGGGCGGGTGGGAGGCTCTACCCTTGAAGTGCCTCCGGCTCTTCGCCTGCGAGCTTATATAAGAAAAAAAAGAGATGTTTCTTTACCCCGTAACATTATGGAGTGCTTGAGAGAACAACATATGGGTTAGGAGCAACAGCTGGCCATTCAGCCCCTCGCACCTGCTGCACCATTCAGAATATGCATTGTTGACGTGATTGTAACTAAACACCACTTTCCTGTCTGTTCCTAATAAACATGGTTATCTTGTTCATCAAAGATCTATGGAACTCAACCTTGAGTGTTTTCAGTAACCCAGTCTTCACTGTTCCTTGCGCACAAGAACACCACAGATCACACAACTCGAAAGAGAAACAAATATCCCTGTCTCAGTCAGAAATAGGAATGCCCTTATTCTAAAAATGTGGTCCCCTCAAATCAATCACCACTATTTTGATATATAAGGAGTGGACAATCAGAAACAGGTATCAACCACCCAGCCCCTCAAACCTGTCCCCATTCCCATTAACTCTCCTAAGTCAAATACTTAGCCAATTCAGGCTCCACTGGCCTCGTGGAAAGACAATCCCAGGCACCACAAGATCAAATGAGCAATGAACCCTGCAGCAGAATTAGACCATTCAGCCCATCCTATCTGCCATGGCATTTGATTACGGCTAAAATATTTTTGAATCCCATTCTCCTGCCTTCTCCGACTGACCATTGATAATTTATTTATTAAAAATTATATATCTCTGTATTAAGAACAGTGTGTGCCTGTATGTGGGGTAATGTTCGCGTGTTTGTGCGTAAATGTCCATATCTATGTGCGTATCTCTGTGTGCATGTGTTATGTGTGTTAGTATCAGTATTTCAGTTTGTGTGTACGTCTGTCTGAATCGCTGTGCAATGTTGTTATTGAAGTAGATTGAAATTGGAATCAAAGTCTCCCTCCTCCACTCTCTCTGTCTGTTCCTGTTGTTCATAGGTTTCATAGAATGTCTACAGTGTGGAAACAGGCCCTTTGACCCAACACATCCACACTGACCCTTCGAAGAGTAACACACCCAGACTCATTTCCAAACCATCCTATGTTTACCCTTGATTAATGCCCCTAACCGACACATCCATGAGCACTATGCACAATTTATCTTGGACAATTCACCTAACATCCACATTGTTGGACTGTGGGTGGAAACCAGAGCACCCGTGGAAACACAGGCAAACACGGTGAGAATGTGAAACTTCACACAGACTGTCGTCCGAGGGTGGAATCGAGTCTGGGTGACTGGCACCATGAGGCACCAGTGCAAACCACTGAGTTTTATGATTAGATTCTTACAATACCTCCCCCTGCTGGCCTCCCCGCACCACTGCATCAGTGGCACAGTTTTTAACTCTGAGAAGATAATAAATCCTTTGCTGTGAATCTCTCAAATTGCATGACCGTTTGACTTTTCAAATAATATCTTTGGAAGCACAGAACAGTTTTGTCTGATACTAAGCAATGTTGTTCCTGCGTCATTACCAACACCACTGGTCCTTTTTCGGGACTTTTCAATACTTTCTCACATATCTTTTAAGCATTGAAAGTCACAGAATGAGAAATAAATTCAACTCATCCCCTGACAAAATGGTTCACTCAGGGGTGAGCATTTCCATTCTGACAGGCCCAAGTATATTTGCAAACCTCCAGCTACCAACATTGTGTGTGTTTGCTGGGGTGGCGGTGGTGGTTTGGTGGGGAGGTGGATGTGTTGAAGGTGCTGTCAGTTTGGATGGTGACGTGAGCTGCTGCCCTCTCTCCCACCCAGACTGCATCTACGAAGGTTATCACCCTCTGCCGCTGTTACTGCAGTAGGGTGTGGAGGCCTGTTGAGGGACAGATTGTGTCATTTTAAACAAAGCAGACACTGTCAGACCTGCACCCATGTATAGATACTCACGGAGTCAAATGCAGATACACAGGTAAATTCGGCACGGGGGTGGGGGTGGGGTTGGGGTTGTGGAGATGGATTTCGGGCACTCCACCACCCGGCTTCGCTCTTTCAATCCTATTCCGAGCTGTTTCTCTTGGAACAGGAGACGGTGTAGGTGGGGAGGTGGGGAGGGTGGGAGTTGGTGACGTGTCCAGAGGAAGTCAGTCAACACTGCTGTATCCATACGGCTCTAATAGTGAAGGAGCTGTGGTAGAGGAGAAAGAGAGTGAGAGAGAAAGAGCGGAAGGTGCTGCATGCTGTGTGTTGAGCCAGACCATGAGCGCTGGGTCTGGTGGTGGGGCCTCCTCTGGGAGGAGAATAGTCCCCCTCTGTACTAGACAATCCACCAGGACCTCCGTGCCCCTGTCGACAAATTGTGGTGTAATTGCTCCTTATCTGCCATGCTCAGAGTAAATTGTGCAAGGCAGCTCTAACCCGAGAAAGCTCAACCATGTGCCTATTGGACTTTTAAAGATGGCACCAGTGCCAAGGATCACGAAATACCAAACGGCTTGCGGGTGATGGTGAGTATCTCCAACGTTGATGGGTGGGAGAATCGGGCTTGTATTGAAGGAAAGGGACACCATGGGGTGGGGTGGGTAGCTAATGAGGTGAGTCCAATAAGATAGCACCAGGAAACTAGCTCAGCCTCGTGCAGACAATCCCTCTGTCACACTAAATGAAAATGCAACTGAAACAAATTATTGTTTAGTTCAACCCAATGAGTCGAAGACTCTGCTGACCCCAATCCCAGTGACAACCCTGCAGCTGCTTGACCAATGCACTCCATCACAGAGAAGGAGCTAAACGTCACCTTATCCTTGGGAAATAAGGCAGTGCGGAAGGGGTGGTTGAAATATCAGTGGGGGAGCACTTTATGGCAAGTCATCATAATTCTATCAGTTTTAAAATAGAAATGGAAAGGGATGAAGCAGGTCTAAAATTTAAAGTTCTAAATTGTTGAAAACCAAATTTGATGATATTAACTAAGAATTTTCCAAAGTCGATTGGGGCAGGTATCCGAAGAGAAGGGGGGTTAGTTGAGAAATGAGAAGCCTTCAAAAATGAGATGTCAGGCGTACAGAGACACTTTGTCCCGTTAGGGTGAAGGACAAAGCTGGTACGTGTAAGGAATGCTGGAGGATTGGAGAAATTGAGGTTCTGGTCACGGAAAAAGGGAAGCATACGTCAGGTATTGACAGCAGGAATTGAGTTTTTTTTTCTTAATTCATTCATACAATGAGGGCGTCCCTGGCTAGTCAAGCATCTATTACCAATCCCTAATTTCCCAGAGGGCAGTTAGCAGTCAACCACATTGCTGTGAGTCTGGAGTCACTTGTAGGCCAGGCCAGATAAGAATGGCAGTTTGTTTCCTTAAAGCATATCAGTGAACTAGATGCATTTTTCCAATAATCGGAATGGTCATCATCAGCCTCTTAATTCCTGATTTAAAGTGAATCACGAGAAGAATCTGAACGCAACAAGAGTATAGTTAAGAGTGAAATTGGGAGCATAAAAATGGGACATGTGATAACTTTGGCAAATAGAGTTAAGGAGAATCCAAAGAATTTCTATAATTATGTCAAGGACAAAAGAGTAACTGTGGAGAGAATAGGACATCCTTAAAGATCAGCAAGGCTGCCCATGTGCAGGACCATAGGAAATGGGGGAGATACTGGACGAATATTTTGTTTCAGTATTTACTGTGCAGGAGGATATGGAAGCTAGAGAACTTGGGAAATAAGTAGTGATATCTAGGAAAGTGTCTGCAGTACAGAAGAGCTGCTGGAGGTCTTAAAACATGCAAAGGGAGGAAAATGTCTGGCTTTCATTGGATGTACGCTAGAACTCTGTGGGAAGCTATGGGAGTGATTGCTGGGCCTCTTGCTAACATCATTGGCCACAGGTAAAGTTCCGGAAGACTGGAGGTTGGGTATCTTGGTGCCACTACTTAAAGGATTGAGAAGGGTAATAAGGAAAAGCTAGTGACCCTGACGTCAGTGGTGGGTAAGTTGTTGGAAGGGATTATGAATCATCGGATTTTCAGGTATTTTGAAAGGTAACGAATGATTAGGGATAGTCAACATAACTTTGTGCAAGCAATATTGTGTCTCACTGACTTGACTGAGATTATTTTGACGAAGCGATTAAAAAGATTAATTAAGATAGAGTTTTGCACATTGTTGATATGGACTTCAGTAAGGCATTGAATAACTTTGTGCCTGGTCATCTGTTTGACAAGGTTGGTTCATATGAAAGTCATTTGGATGCAAAACTAGCTCAAAGGTAGGAGGCAGAGGGTAGTGGTAGAGAGTTGAAATGTCCTGGAAAAGGTTTGCAATATTCCCCATGTTGTGCAGAAAGTCCAGTTTATGGAGTAATCCTCTAGCACGGCCTGCACAGCCTTCCATCTTAGCAGTTACCTTACCCCAGTTTATGGTGTCTGGGCTGGTTCTCTGAAGCAGATTCAGAATTTGAGGCAATGGACCATTCCAGCAGATTTGGCAAAGTTTTTATTCTTTGTTTGCATTCTTGTGAATTGGCCCACTGTTGTCTCATTTATCCAGTTATTCCAATCTCCCATCTCCTTATCCATATTTTCAGCAAGTTATCAGTTAATAAGTTATTTGTTTTTTTTTCTGTATCTTTCCCTGGCCTTAGTTTTTGACTACCTCCTGTATCGATTGCTGTCATTGTGAAGCTCAGAAACAGTGAAATGGTGTGTGTCAGGCTGTTGTTCAATTCCCGATGCTTCCCATGTGGTTCTCCATGGACAGGGGTGTTCCAGCCGCTTTGACTCATGTGTTTGAAATCTTGGTATGCGCCTGCTCACGGAACACCTCTGTTTGTCTCTCAGTTGATCGTGCAGTCAGTAACACGAGAAAATCCTGGAGACTAATTGTAAAGGAACAGGCACCTAACTTGAAGCTGAGGGGCTTCTGACTGACTCCTGTTATTGAAAAGTTAGTGGAGATGCTGGGGATGGTTTGCCGGAGGTTGTAATGTGAGCTGCCTCAGACATTCAGGGAGATCTTAGGATTTGCTGACCCAACTCTGGGTCATGGGGACTGTAGTTACTGGGTCTGTAACATGAATAACAAATGGAGCAGACGCTGCAGAGAAGTAAAGGTCTGAAACCACGCAGTGAGTGAGTGTGTGTGGAAAGGGATGTTCTGTATCTGTCCGTGTTTTTGCCTGGACAAGCACATACTCTCACTCTCCCCGTGACATACACTGATGCACACTCTCCATATCTGCTCCACACACATTCTACCTCTCCCTCTCTCACATGCACACACGCGCGCTCCATTCTTTCACACGCACGCATGCACACTCTCCCTCCCACACTTTGTAAATAAAACCAGTCTGACTCCAGGTGAAGATGCAGATAGCGTCCAAACAAGGTCTCACGCTTAGAATACATTGTCTGACCGCAAGTGTTACTTCATTTACTTGAAGGTATTTCCAGGACTGACTTGAAATAAATTCTGTGATTTGCATATTAATCAATCAAATTTTCTCATCCCTTACTATTAGAGACTGGTTTGATCCTGTATCTCACAAAATTATAACTTCTTGCCCTTCTCCCCCTGTTAGTTCTGAGTAACCGTTACTCACAGAATTGAATTCTTTATATATATCAGGTAATAAATCCACATCCAGCCCCTGCCGAGGCTGTGCACTTTCCTGCAGCTCCTCAGCTCGTGTTGGGGTCTCCTTTAAAACTTTCACTAATGCCACTGGCTTAGCTTCTTTTATCAAATCTTTTCCCACAGCGCCTTTCATAACGATCGGCACTGTGACTATACGTATCCCTCCTTATGGCAGTGAAAACATCATTTTCCTAGTGCCATTCTGAAACCACCGACACTGTAATTTTCTGTGTCCCACTCCATTACAGTGAAAACACCTGAGACCTTTCAACTCCTTTCCACTCTCTTGGGCATCTTCTTTAACCTGTGGTAATCTCTTATTCTCTACTCTTTCTTTTATAGTGTAGCATCTCCCCTTCTCCCAAATTCTAACCCTCACAGGACGAAATTCTGGCTGGAAGCTTGTCTTGTGCAGCAACATGTATTCATCTGCTAATTCTGCTGCCCTTCTCAATTCCTGAACTTTCTGTTCCTCCAGATAAATTCTTACCATTTCTGGAAGTGAGTTTTTAAACTCCTCCAGTGGAATAATCTCCCTTAGCGCCTCCTCGGTCTTACCTATCTTTAAAGCCCGCACGCATCTATTAAAATGTCTACGTTTAATTCTTTCGAACTCAACATAAGGCTGACCTGGTTCCTTCCTTAATTTTCAGAACTGCTATCTATATGCTTCCAGTACCAATCCGTAAGCCCTTAAAATAGCTTGTTTGACCTCTTCATAATCTTCTGATCCCTCATCTGTCAGCGCAGAAAATACCTCACTAGCCCTGCCTACAAACTTAGTCTGAACAAGCATTACCCATAGATCCTTGGACCACTCCACCTGCCTAGCCAAATTTTCAAATGAAATAAAGAAGGCTTCAACACCTTTCTCATCAACACGTGGCAAATTTTCGACACAGTTGTATCGATAACTAACGCCCCTTTTAATATCCATCGTGTTAACTTGACTTTGCTGACTAAATCGCAATTTCTCAAGTTCGAATTCTCTCTCTTTGCTCAGCTAAGAAATTTCCATCTCTTTTTCTCTCTCTGTCTTCTCTGTTTGATCAGCTAAGACCCTTCTCTCTTTCTTCTGTCTCTTACTCTCTCCCTTTGTTTATCTTTAAGCTGCATTTTTTTCTATTGTAATTTAAGTTTTTTTTTGTAAATCCCCTGCACTTCTCTGTTTCTCTGACGCACTTTAGTGTTTCAGTAATTTCTTGACAATTTCTGTTTTACTCTTGTTTTTGATTAGACCCAAAGCTAAGTTCTTTGCTACTTCAGGAAGTTTGGCTTTTATCTTTCCTTCTAAACGCTCTCGGCAAATATGGGAATCATCTTCAAACCCCAGAACCTCTTTAACATTTTTAAGAGCCATTTCTCTCAGTTTTAACTTAACCAACCACAAGTCACTGAAATTTAACAAACCGTCTCACCGACGTTTTATTTAAAGCTATCGTACAATAACGTGCAAATAATTAAACCTACTGCGTGTATTTCACAGCCCAAACCTATTTAACACTGCCAAAATCTCAGACTGTATCTGTCTAAACCTATTCAAATCGCAAACGAAAGCCCACAAACTGTTAAAGTTCAGCTCATGCTGGAATCTGTTAAATTTGGAGAGGCAAAGATCTCTTTACAGAGCTCACTATTTAAAGTAGAACTAACAACTTGGTTAGTTAAGTCCAACAGAGAATATTAAAATGAACAACTAATTAGAACTCATTTCGTTAAACCTATTTTATACCTACCACACTACAATACTGGTCCGATAAAACAAAACACCATGAATAATATTTTCAAAAAATATATCCCACTTAAAAACCAGTCAGCTTTTTAAATTCTCCTTTGTAGATGTTGCTCTGTAGCGTTTTTTCTCTAGTACGGCTTCGATGTTCTGCTGTACAAACCTCTTATAGACAGGCACCTTTTATAAAGCTCTTCAGCTAGCATTCTATCTTTGTGGCTGTCCTTGGCAGTTTCCCCCCTAAATATTCAAAACGACCGGTTTTATACATCAAAACATTGGTTCATTTCATTGATTTTGAAGTCATAAAATACATTATATTTCAAACTCGATTGGATTTCAGTGCATTTGGGCATAATTTAAACTGACTGGCCCAATTTGAATTTGTTTTTGTTCGATGGCAACTCAGCATCACTGTTGATTTCACAGTCAAATTTTATACTTTAACACCTTTCAGAACAATATACACCTCTACACCTTCATAACAATATCTTTTGTTTTCTGTAAATTTGATGATCTTAGAAAGTTCACACAATAACATATTCTGTTACATAAAAAGACCCGTTTACTGTCATCCTTCCTTTAGCTAAATTTTTCTTTCCAGTTATGATTCTAGTTACTAACAATGTGACTGGCATTCTTCAACAAAGTAATACATTGTGTGTGTGTCTGTTTGCGTGTCTGTCTGTGTGTGCGTGTGTGTTTTGTGATTAATCCGCTATAATTAAACTGACATGAAAGAATGATATGCAATCACATTCCAATAAGAAGAAGTAAATGTGCAACATTTCCGAGCTTTCTGATATTAAAAAGGTGCAAAAATCTCCTTTATTCAGGATTGAAAAGTGAGCGCATGACTTTCATGTACAGGATGGAAGTAATTTAATGAACTTTTACTGGGACTATTGAAAAACCAAATATTTAGTTTTCTCCTGAAAGTTTAAATTCAGCATTTTTCAAGTCTGAGTTGCACATGTTCTTATCAATATGCAATCGTTATCAGTGACAAGAGCAGAAGTTTCTGGAAATGCCCAGTAGCTCTGGCAGTATCTGTTGTGAGAAAGCAGATTCTACATAAATTAGTGGAATAGGTCTGGGATGTTTACTTTTCGCCAATAGTGTTCAGCAATGTACCGGTTAGATGCATTAGTCGGGGTAAGTGCAGAGATACAGAGTAGGGGGATGGGTCTGGATACGTTATTCTTTGGAGGGTCAGCGTGGACATGCTGTGTGAAACGGCCTGCTTCCCCACCGTAGGGATTCTGTGATTCTATGGATTCTTCATACAAAGGGGGGTTAGTGACACCATCAAGAATGTCTCAAAGCATGTTCAGGGCATAGTGAACAGCCAGTGGTCGTGGTACACGTTGGTGCCAATGACATAGGTAAAATGAGTGAAAGGTCCTGCAAAAGAAAAGCTCAGGGAGCTCGGAGAGAGTTTAAAAGCAGGATCTCCAGGACTGTAACCTTGGGATTGCTCCCTGTGCCACCTGGAAGTGAGGCAAGGAAGAGGAAGATAGTCAAGTTGAATATGTGGTAAACCTTTTAACTAAATGTGTGCAGTATTTGGAGTAAAATGAATGAGCTGACACCTCAAACAAACGTAAATAAGTATGGCCTTGTGGAGATTACTGAAACGTGGTTACAGGAAGTTCAGGACTCGGGTGTTAAATTTCCAAGGAGACTCTATTCAGACAAGAAGGAACAGTAGTTGGAGTGTCTATATTGGTTAAGGATAATGTCAAGGCTGTATTAAAAAATGATACGAGCACGTGGGATGATAATGATTAATCATTCTGGTTCGAAATAATGCACATGGAAAGAAACCCATTGGTCGGAGCAATTCCAGCCCACAAGCTCCCACCCCGGCAACCTACTTTCAAAGTAGCGAATAGCATGAAGCAGGGAATATTGATGGCTTGAGACAAGGGAACAAGAGTAATCGTGGGTAATTTGAACTTTCATATTTACTGGAGTAATCAGAGAACGATTCACCGAATATATGAAGGATTATTTCTTCGAGTAAAATGTAATCTAATCAAACAGAGAACTGGCTTTGGTATTACGTAATGAGGAAGAGGTGATAAATCTTATTGTACTACTGGATTATTTTAGAAAGAGTGACCACAGCATGCTAGGGTTTCACATTCAGATTGAAACAGGAAAGACAGAATCACATATGAGAGGTTCACTGTAGGACAATGATAATTTTACTGGCCTGAGGAAGGGGTTGGCAAGAGTGGACTTGGCAAAACATTAAAGGGCAGGACAGTTGAAGAACAGTGGTAACTACTTAGGGAGATAATCAAACCCCTCAATTAAAGTTAATCCTGAGTGGAACAGGAATTGTAAAAAGGTGAAAAGTGATCCATGTCTTAACAAGGAAATCAATAATAACATGAAGGTGATAGCCTGGTTGTATCATCGCCGACTACTAATCCAGATAATGTTCTGGGGACAGGCTTCAAACGTCACCATGTTTGATGGTGGAAGATAAATTCAACATAAACCTGGAATTAAGAGTCTATCAACGATAATGAATCCACTGCTCATTGTTGGATACACCCATCTGTTTCATGAATCTCCTTTCGGGACAGAAACCACAATCCTTACCTGGTCTGAACTACATGTGACATCAAACCCACACAAATTTGGTTGACGTTTAACAGCCCTCTGGGCAATTAGGGACGGACAATGAGTGTTGTGTAACCCAGTGACGCCATCATCCTGTGAATAAATTAAAGAAAAACGCTAACATTGTCAGCAAATGGTTAGTAAAAACAAAATCAAAATGGCTACGAAGGAAAACGAGCAGAAATCATAAGAATTGATAAAGGACATTTCTCCGAGTAGACAAAAAGGAAAAGAATGCTGTACCGAAATGTTGGTATTTTAGAGGATGACGGCAAGGTAATAATGGGGAACTCAGATTTGGCAGAGGCAAAACCAACATTTCCTATTTTCACTGTGAGAAGATAATTCCTTCCCAAAATGTACAACAATTGCAAAGGATCTTGATGGAAGTACAATGATGAGGAAGAAGATATTAAATACATTGATGGGAATAAAGTTAGGTGAGGCCCTCGGTCTGCATTCTATCAATTTAAAGGAGGTAACAACAGATGTACTGGATGCATTAGTCACGATTTTCAAAACATCCCTAGATTCTAGGACAGTGCCGAAGTATTGGAAAATTAATAATGTGGCACTAGCATTCAAAACAGGAGATAGGAAAACAAATCACAAACTATAGACAAATCAGTTTAACTTCTGTCGTGGGGAAGTTTCTTCAACAACCATAAAGTAGGAAATAACTGAACACTTGGAAAAACAAAAATCAATTTACCAGTGTCAGCAAGGTTGTGCTTGACAAATCTGTTGGAGTTCTTTAAGAATGTAACCAACAATGAGGATAATTGGAATGGAGTAACTGCTGTACATCAAAACTTCAGAAGGCACTTGACAAGATGGTGCATGAAGGACTGATCTAGAAGGTTAGATTCCGGGGCTTAAGTGTAGAGTATTGAATTGGATAGAGAATTGGCTGACTAATAGAAAACAAAGCATTGTTATAAATCGTCTTCTCTGGCGGAGTGAAACTACTGAGGTGCTGCAGTGTTCAGTTTTCGGACCTCAATTGTTTGCAATCTGCGCAAATGACCTGGAAGGAGAGACTGAGTGCAGTAACTAAATTCACAGATGGTATAAAACTAGCTGGTAAAACAGGCTGTAATGAAGAGCTAAAAAAGTTTACAGATGAATATTGATAGGCTTGGGAAATGAGGCAGATTGCAATATCTGGCCGATGGTGTTTAGTGTGGATAAGTGTATATTTGAATTTCCTACCGCCAGTCTAAACATCTATGTTCTTGTGTTGCTCCATCTACAGTTCTTTGGATTTTATTCATCGTTGGTGGGTGAGGTAACAGGAATCGTGGGGTTTAGTTGAGGAAGATGCAGATTGCTCTGTGTGTGGGGAATATGACATTAATGTGGAGAAAATAACGCAGTCAGGCGTTGTTGATTACCACAGCAGGCCTGGCAACCAAATGGCCTATCCTAGTTTTTAATTAACCAAAACACACCGTTGCAGTAAGATAGACAATCCATAATTAATATGCCAATTTCATAATGAAGGGACAAATGTCCATATAGATTGGAAGTAAAGATTTGGCAAGTCCTTTTATATTTCATGGCTATTTGAAACTGCAATCTGAGAAGTGGGTGACGGGATAACAAAACACTTCAGCATTGTGGCAACTTTATAGTTTAGATATTGAGTAAAAATATTAAATTATCAACATTTTTGGAAAGTTTCCATTATCTCCGTCTTATGAACAACATTTTGAATGTTTCATGTGAGACTACAAGAATTGAAATGGTTAGAAAAGGAAAATGTGAAGAGGATATAAGTAATTTAAAGAGGTCTGGGCTTGTTAAGGGAACGGGTAAATATTGGATATTGGATAATAGTTGGAAAAATGTGCCTGTTTTTGTGAACGTTGGCGAGTTGAATGGAAAAACAATGTATTTTTCGAGAGGCAATATAAATCTTGAAATATTTTAAAACCAAACACGTTTAGAAATAGGAAAGTTTTCTACAGTTTGCACATTAATGATGAGACCAGTTTCGCTTTATAGTTACAGTGTGTCTCTTCATTATTGAGCCTCGGAGTAAGGGGAAAAGCTGTTCTCTCTTCACCCTGTCCATACAACCTCCCCCCGCCCCCCACCCCATGCTGTTAAACACCTCCATCGGGAGCACACCTGATCCTTCTCTTTTTAAAAGTAAAATCAAATAAATCGAGCCTCCCTTCAGTTTGAGTACTCTCTTGTCGTGTTACTTCTGAAATGTGTCACAGTTATCAGTCTAAAATTTCATCAGCGATTGATCTGGCCATCTGAACAGTAGGTTTATACCTTCCTGCACCCTCACTCGTTCTTTCTTACTGTGAATCACCATCTCATCTTTGTGTCATCAACGACATTATTTATCATTTCCCCCAAACTCCATTCCTCCAATTCTTATCGTCATCTTTTTTGAAGTTCACTATTTAGCCTTGATGTTCTTCGTGTTCTCCAGATGTAGTTCACAGGAAAAGAATTGAGAATTCCATTCTCTTGTTTTTTTTTTCTATTTCGATGAATTTACAGCGTGATGCAGTTGAGTTTTCTTCTTATTTTGGACAAATTTTATTTTGGACATGGAGCTCAATTCCCCTTTCATACTAAACGCCTCTGTATATTTTATTCATAAGACTTGTAAGTAATTAATATTGGATTAGGTTTAGGTGGTTTTCACTGCAGCATTTATGTTTTATGTGGACCTGGATAATGTTCTTTCTATCGTTCCCTGCAACAGTCAGAGCTGAAGGAACTTTCCGTGTGTACGATGGACACAGATTCATAATTTTGTTTGAAAGAGCTAGAGAGGTGATGAGAAAGATTCAATTAACTTCTACAGATATAGCCTCATGGCAGGAGATCAAGTTATATCGTAAGTCACCTTGAATTGGAAACAAATTATTAAAACATATGCCCAATTTTCTTCATATTGTAAAAACAGGCCCAAAAAAATGTTCTTAGAGCAGCATAGATCTTACAGCTGCTCCTGGGATTGCAGGCAGTCAAATATTTCATGTAGCCTTTTTTGCAGTTAATATGGTTACCATAGATTACTAATTTAACGTTTTTTCTATTGTGTTTTATTAGCATTCAGAAGCAAAAAATAAGCAAAACAATTCATTACTTTCTTTCAAACGAATATTTTTTTAAAAAAATATCTTTTTAAGGTGGTTTACAAACAAACAAAAGAAATGTCTATAACTATAGGCCGGTGAGTCTTACCTCTGTTGTGGGCAAAGTCTTAGAGAGAATTGTAAGGGATAGGATTTGTGGACATCTGGATAGGAATAATGTGATCAAGGATAGTCAACATGGTTTTGTGAAGGGCCAGTCGTGCCTCACAAACCTTACTGAATTCTTTGAGAAAGTGACTAAGGAGGTGGACGAGGCGAAAGCGGTTTTAATCAGTTTTTTTTTAAACAAAGGAGTCGTCCCTTCATTCCGGAGAGTACTACACTTGCTCAGGTCCGGAGAAGACTTTTCTTTTCAGAATTTGTTGAAGGGGAATACTTTTATTGATTTAATTAGCTGAATGATTGATTTTATTTATGTTTTTGTGTGTTTGAAACGTATAAGTAAATATTTTTCCATTGTCTGTAGTTAATGAAAGGTAACATAATGTGTAGTAAAAGGAAATCCTGCTTTTAAGGTCACATTGAAGGGACAGAGAGGATGGCTGGTAGATTGTTTTTAAAAATCCAGCAAATCAGTGAGATAGATTTATGTCAGTCAGAAAAGATAGGAATATAGTTCAAAATTCTCTTGTGGCTATACCTCTGTCAAATGATTTTCAGTTTTTAGAACTGCTGAAGGGAATTGTGTCTCTGAGGAAAATGGAAGTGTCATCAGTTATTGGACACTTGTACTGATTCTTATGTTCAGCAGCGTTTGACAAGATTTAGTAGAATTATTGCTACAGTGAGCTCTTCTGTCAGGGGCATCAACAGGAGATTCTAAGGCAGTGACCATAGATTTAGAATGGTTTGTTTCTTTCCCTGTGCTAGGATTAAGAACGTCTCTAAACTTTTCAAGCACATTGTTAAAGGTGAAATTGAGTAGCCAGAAATTATTGCACATAGTGATAGGAATGATATTTTAGGGAAAGGTTAAAGCAGTACAGAATGAATTTAAGAGGGGAGGTCGAAGATTAAAAATAAAACCTTAGAAGTAGTTATTTCTGATTTACTCCCAATGCCAACCCCATCCGGCAAGGAACATAAGGTTAACCGAGATAAATCAATGGCTGAAGAACTATTATGTCGATGAGGGATTTCAATTTTTGGGAAATAGGGATCTATTTTAGAATAGAAAAGACCTGTTCAGAAAGGAATGGTCTAATCTAAACTGGAAAGCAACCAATATCTTCGCAGAGAGATTTGCTCATTCTATGTAGGGAGACTTTATATGGATAGAACAGCAAGGGGGATATTCCAAGTAGCATAACAAATTTTAGTATGGATGGAGAAGTTTATGAATGTGAGGCTAGCATGTCAATTAGAAAAGAAAGACGAGAGAGTCAAGAGTATACAGTAATTGTGAAACACTCAATTGCATTTATTTACATGTCAGGGGTCTTACAGGGAAGGCTGATGAATTCAGAACGTGTTTAAGAACATGGGACTGGGACATCATATTTATTACAGAAAGTTGGTTGAGAGATGTTCAATTCGAGAGTGTAGTGCTGGGAAAGCAAAGCAGGACAGGCAGCACGTGAGAAGCAGGAAAATCAACACTTTGGCAAAAGTCCCTCATCAGGAATAAGCCGATTAAGGACTTTTGCCTGAAACGGCGATTTTCCTGCTTCTCAGATGCTGCTGACCTGCTTAATTTTCCAGCCCCACATTCTCGACTCCAATCTCCAGCATCTGAAGTCCTCACTTTCTCCTGAGAGATGTTCAAAACTGACAATTCAATGTTCCAGGTGTTAAGTGTCACAGAAAGGATAGAAAAATCATGCAGTTGGCTTTGAGGGGAGTTCCGCCCTTTTTGATTAAGGAATAAATTAATGCTGCAACTGAGAAAGATATTTCTGAAAATACATCTAGTTAAAACATGCAGGTAGCATTAAAAATAAGAACGCAAAGATCTGCTTGAAGAGATTGCACTAAATGCGCATTTGTGACAAATCATCCAGTGAAAATATATTGGTAGAAATTCAAAATAAGAAAAGAAAAAAAATAAGAACGCAAAGATCTGCTTGAAGAGATTGCACTAAATGCGCATTTGTGACAAATCATCCAGTGAAAATATATTGGTAGAAATTCAAAATAAGAAAAGAAAAAAAATAAGAACGCAAAGATCTCTTGAAGAGATTGCACTAAATGCGCATTTGTGACAAATCATCCAGTGAAAATATATGGTAGAAATTCAAAATAAGAAAAGAAAGAGCACGGCAATGGTATTGTACCGAATGCTCTCCAACAGTAAGAAAGAAATTGAGAAACAAACATGTAGGGAGATCTCGGATATATGTAAGCTTAATAAGGTTGTTGTAATGGCGGATTTTAATTTTCATAAAATTGATTTGGACTACCACTGTATTATATGGTTGGATGGTGACACATTTTTCAAATGTGTTCACGAAAATTTTCCTCATCAATATGTAGATGATCCCCAGGAGATGGGGAATAAAGCCCATTCCTGATTCACTAGACAGCAACAAACAAACAAAATAGAGTGCACCTCATATTCATCCAGCTTGAACGCGATTTGTCCAATGTGCCACCAGTTTTGTGTCATCTGCAAACTTACTAACCTTACCTTCGTTATTCTCACGCAAATCATGTACATAAATGACAAACAATGAACACCTAGAACCTACCACTGTGGAACACTGCTGGGCACAAGCCTTCAGCCCGAAACATAAACGCCCACCATTACTCTCTGTCTCCTGCTATTGCACCATTGAAATTGCTGGAGAGAAACCCCACAGATCTGGCAGTATCAGGGCAGAGAAAAGCGGAATTAACTTTTTTTGAGTCCAAAATGACTTGTTCAGTAAATGTTCATATAAGACTGGATATGTAAACTTTGTGTCTCTGCCCAGATCCTGTGTCATCTATTGCATTTCTCCATCATTTTTCATTTGTATTTCAGATTTCCACTAACTCTAATATTTTTCTTCTTTTTTATTGGTCTAGATGCTGAACCCGGTTATATTTGGACAATATGTTCCATTCCTCTTCCCATTACTTGTGCCAGTGACGCATGTATTACACTAGATTCTGATTCTTCTTTAAGTTCCGCAAATAAATGCGTGGATCCCATGAAATTGATTTGATTTAAAAGGCTTTTTAGAGACAGCTACACTCGAAGGAAAAAGAGGTATAGTTCATTAATTATGATATTTTGCGTTTTATGATTCACATTGTCTCCTCAGTCGCTGACTATTTTCAATATTTTTCTCTGAATAGTTGGACATTGGTGAGGGCACTCTTGGAGTATGGCGTGCATTTCCCGGCTCCTTCCTATCATAAATTTTCCCTGAAGCGTCATAGGCTGAGGGGTGAACATATAGAGTTTTTTTTAAAATGATGAGGGGAATGGATAGGATGTATAGTCAAAGTGTTTCCCCTGGGGTCGGGAGTCCAGAACTAGATGGCATAGGTTTAGGGTGAGAGGGGAAAGATATAAAAGAGACCTGAGGAGCAACTTTTTGGTGCAGAGGGTGGTACATGCATGGAATGAGCTGCCAGAGGATGTGCTGGAGGCTGGTACAATTGCAACACTTAAGAGTCATTTGGATGTGTATATGAATAGGAAGAGTTTGGAGGGATATGGGCCGGGTGTTGGCAGGTGGGACTAGAGTGGTTGCGATATCTGGTCGGCATGGACGGGTTGGACCGAAGGGTCTTTTTCCATGCTGTACATCTCTATGACTCTATGGTTGTCATGCAGCTCATCATCTATGTACCAGCTCGGTATGAGCTGTATCCTCACCCTAACTCTGCTGCAACTCACTGTAACTCATTACAGTTTGCTATCTATGTCTGTTTTTATTTCTGAATATCCCGTCCAGATATAAACAATCTTAACAACCTGTATAACCTGTGATTAAACAGGATCTATATAAAATATAATTCTGTACATCGCATTTAAAGATGACCTGTTCTGTTCACTTTGTCATCAGCATTCCATGTACCAAAGGTCATCTGTTCTGTTGCTCTGCATTTCATTTCATTCCATTTCACAAATAGTGATGGTTGAAGACTCGTGACTGGGAGTTACTCTACTCCTTTCAGGGCTCTTCATCCTCTGGCCCCAGTCCTTACTGTCTCATAGCCAATATAACATTCATTCCTTCTCAGACACATTAATTCATGACATTTAATGAACAAGGTTTTGGTACCTTGTTATGGAGCAGGCCCGACGCCTCAAAACATTTTTAAGCAAATACCCCAGACCGCAATATTGTTGTTTGTTGAAGGTAAGTGTATGGTGGATATTCCCAGACTGAATTAGCTGGTCCGACTGTCGACGTTTAAACAAACAGAATTTAATTATAAAAGTAAGGAATAAGACACAACGAACTGAAAACACAGTCCCTGAAAAATTCATCCTATCCGAACTTGACAGGCTGACACAACTTAATGATGTTTTTCCACATTACTTGCAATAACCACAGTAAACAAACCCCTGAGCACAAAAAGTAAAACATACATAGAAAAAGCTTACAAAGATTACAAAGTCAGAGGGCGAAGGAGGAGAGCGTCTAGTTTAAATCATGATCCTGACTCAACTAACCTTCGAACTGTACTGACCTGTGCAGCTGCAGAACTGGCCACATCCCCTTGATTACACAAGTTTTTTTTTTCTTCTTGGAGACATGAAAGCCTTTTCTCCGAGGTATTATTTGTTAGGTAAAAACCAAAGCACCCTAATGAAGCATTCAAAATTTGAGAAATGTTGGAACGTTGGGATGGTTAGAAAATCTCTGAAAACAGTTCAAGAACAACATAATCTTGTAAAGTGAATACCTTTGTGACAACTCCCCTGATATATAACTGAATCATCAATCTACAAAGATGTCTTCAGGTTTCAACTTCCCCCCTCCCCCCCCCCCCCCACAAACAAAAAAGGAAATTGTGGTTAGTTCATTGAAATACGGATGTACATACATTTACTATAAACATGCAAAAATGCACAACCCATCCGGATTCAGTGTGTGGTTATCCTATCACTGAGTGCCTCAATCTGTCATTCAAGTATTGACAATACATCAACAATCATGTTTTCAAGACTTGCCACATGCACAATTTTCTAATTGAATGGCTGCACCAACAGACTCCAGCACAGCAGTCTCACATCTTTGTCCTTAAATTTCTCCAAAAACGTCAATGGTTTATGATCAATGTAAATGGTTGTCTCAGATGTGTTGCTGCCAATTTAAATACTGAAACGTTATAGTGCCAACACAAAGCTCACAGTCACTTTCTCAACTGTTGAATATTTCTACCATTGAGCATTCAACTTCTCGGAGAAATACTTATAGGTCTTTCTGTCTTCTCGTCGTTTCCTGCAGGAGCCAGCACCGACACCCACATCACTCACATTTAAAGCCACCTTAATGGTTTTGCATAATCAGGTGTGGCTGATAGTGGGGCAGTGGTTAATACATATTTCATGACGTCAAATGACTTTTGACAGTCCTCTGTCCACTGACACCTCTCGTCTTTCTTCAAAAATTCAGTGAGTGGAGCAGTCACATTGCGAAAATGAGGCACAAACCTGCGATAAAATCTATGCAATTCCAGGAACCATGGTACTGCTCCTTTTGCCAACGTTATTGGAAATTCCCCAATTGCTTTCACTTTTACCTCCCATGACACCGTTTATCTATGTCCAATAACATGAACCAGGAAGGTGATTTGTGCTTTGGCAAATTCAATTTTTTGCCATTTACCACCAAGTCTGCCTTCCGAAGCCAATCAAACAAATCGGTAAATGCTGTAATTGTTCCTTCCACGACTGACTAAAATTCACCAGGTCATCAATGCACACTATACATTGGATAATCTGGTAACTTATCGGTTAGCCTCTGAAATGTGGCCAGCACGTTTTTCATACCAAATGTATGTTGCTTGTCCCACATTTTCAACACAGTCTTCCAATCGGAACTGGGCATAGATCAATCTTTTAACTGCATTGACTTTACGGTAGTCCACACATAACTGCTGGGTACAATTTGGCTTGGCACCATGAGTTCCAGTCACTGTAACGCACGTTGATCATGTCATCTTAGAGCATGCTTTCAATCTCCTTCTGACCTGTGCCAACATTAGAGGATTATGCCCGTAAGGATGTTGCTTAATCATAACAGCATCTCCTATTGCTACATTATGCCAATTGGGTTAGTAATTCCAAGTTCATTATTGCTTATCTTCCCATGTAAAGTAATAACTCTTCAGTAATATACTTTTTTTCCAGAAGAGTAACTCAATAATTTATCCCAATTTTTAGACAACTACCTCATTGTCCACTTAATTTGAGGAACGCATAATCATAAACCCCTTCTCCCCTGGCTTTCCTTCCCTGTCAATATACCTTTTGAGCATATTCGCATGACATATGCTGCGAGATGTCTTTCTGTCTGGAGTGCTTATCAAGTCGTTACCCACACTCAATATCCATATTTATTTTACAAGGTCCACTAA